>NW_015542453.1:1196017-1220379 GCF_001515605.1 Sinocyclocheilus anshuiensis
TATTTTTTTTAATTCAGGCCAAAACTAATGGACAGTTCATTTTTACATATTTAATGTTAATAAATTAGTTAATAAACGAATGTGGCCTTCACTGTTCTGCATCAGAGGGAAGAATATGAGGAAGGATCTTGACTTGTCTATATTCAGCAGTGTCACTTTCACATTTCACATGATTTTATTGCACTGAATCACCTGCTAGGTTAGTTAATGACCTTGCGAGGAGGTGTGGAGCTAATCTCAGATCAGTTTCGCAGAAAAACAATGTGTATGTTCTGATCTCTTCATAAGTAACTCATGCTCTGACCTTGAGAAAGGTTGTTGATGTGTCAGTCAGCAGCGGAATCTATTTCATCCTCGACTGTTCTCCATTAATTTGTAGACCACATAGCAGAGAACTACACAGGCATATGTATCTTATATTCTGTGTGTGAAGTTCTCAAATGTGAATAATGAGTGAGAAGCATGTGCTGGGTGATAAACACCCCCATCTTCACTGCTACTGACAAAGAACACTACCATTATTATTTTTTTTTATTATGGGATCTTAATGGAAAAGGGCTTTTATGTTCAGTTTAAATGGACTTAAATGTGCACTTTTTACAACTGTGAGATTTTCCAGTTACTTTTTGCTACTCTGACCAATATGATAAGTGATAGATCTGGGGTTTGAGGCTTCAGCAACGTGATTTATCTGTGATTTAGGGCTTAAGGTCAGGATTAGGTTAAGTCACAAAGCATGGCACAAACACACTGCAGACTCGGGTGAAGAACAAACACACATCTGCCAGTGACAGCTGAGCACTAAGGTCTCACAGCACCGATGCTTCAGCAGCCATGTGTACAGTATGTACACTTTCATTGGGGCTCAATAATTTGATGTTTTCCTTTGCTGAGACACAAACTCTGCATTGCAGGAAGCTGCACTTGATTTTGACATAAATCAAGACCCATTAAATTTTTTTTATCTGGCTGAGGACCTGAAAACAGCACAACGTTTGGTTTTACAAATGACCAGTGTTATTGCATTTGGTATAAATTTAGAGCTGGTTCCTCTTGTGTTGTATCCATTTTAAAAAGCAGAGCCAGGGTATATATAGGTTAGAATAGAATAAAATCGAGAGAAAAAAAAGCTAAAAGTTTTTTCTCTTTTTCTCCTTGCCAAATTCCTTAGGATATCATACAGTGAACTTCTTACCTGTACAAATCAAAAGTAAAAATCAGTACAAAGAAAAAAAAAAAAAACTTTGAACAAAGGAGGTAATATTTTACTAAACTAAACTACTAGCCAAATAATGTACATTCATTTATTGAAGGTATTTTTAGACAAGAGAAAAACCTCACTTGCTGCAGGCAATGCTTGAATACACCAATGTTGGTGTTCTACAAGTATTTTATTATTTATTATTGTAACAAAGTTCGTAGTGGGAAGAAGGAAGTGACTCAGGTAGGCAGTTTGGAGACTCGTGGCTCGTGGCTTTCTTTCCTTAAAGTTCAACAAAACACAAACAGGGCGCTTCCAGCGCGTTCTCAATCTGCCCAGGGCATAAACTCAGTTCAGTCGGCTCTCCTCCTCCGGCTAAGGGATGGCCACGAGTCCCAGTCTCTCTCTCCCACCACGTTCTCCAGTCTGCCCTTTTATCCGGTCTCTCCAGGCTAATTACTGCAATCAGACACAGGTGTTCATCATTTGAATCATTTGAACGCTGGTGCGGACCGATTTAATGCCCAATAACTCGTAAAGCTCGCGTATTGTACGTGACATAAACGCCGTGCCTTGGTCAGTGAGAATCTCCTTCGGGATTCCCACTCGGGAGATTATACGAAACAGGGCCTCCGCCACACTTTTCGCGGAAATGCTGCAGGGCGCCACTGCCTCAGGGTATCGCGTTGCATAATCCACGAGGACTAATGCAAAGCGATGGCCCCGTGCCGAACGTTCTAATGGCCCGATGAGGTCCATACCAATTCTCTCGAAGGGGACCTGCATAAGCGGAAGAGGGCGCAATGGCGCTTTTGGGGAGGCCGGGGGATTCACTAACTGACATTCACGACAAGCCGCGCACCACCTGCGCACATTCTCGTGAATGCCCGGCCAAAAGAATCGGGCAGCTCCGGAACAGCTCGCGGTCCTCCTGCTGCGTCTGGACGAGGGCCCGGAATCGATGCTCCTGATCCTCCCTCATGTCCAGCAGCACTTGATGGTGCTCTTGGTGGAGGCCCGTGAGCGAGTGGATGACTTCCGCAAACGGCGAACTTGACGGAGATGACATGACGGCGGCGGCGTTATCACTTCCTTCCCGGGTTTCGGCACCAGTGTAACAAAGTTCGTAGTGGGAAGAAGGAAGTGACTCAGGTAGGCGGTTTGGAGACTCGTGGCTCTTTTATTTCTTTCCTTAAAGTTCAACAAAACACAAACGGGGCGCTTCCAGCGCGTTCTCAATCTGCCCAGGGCATAAACTCAGTTCAGTCGGCTCTCCTCCTCCGGCTAAGGGATGGCCACGAGTTACAGTCTCTCTCTCCCACCACGTTCTCCAGTCTGCCCTTTTATCCGGTCTCTCCAGGCTAATTACTGCAATCAGACACAGGTGTTCATCATTTTGCACTTGACCTACTTACTCACCGCTCCTCTCCTGCCCCTCTCTCCCGCTGCAGACTTCGCTGAACCACGCCCCCCTCGCCACAATTATCATTAATAATTAAGTCGAAATATTAGAGGCTGTGCCTGAAGAACTGAAATAAACATGATTTGTCTAATATCAGCATCAGCTAACCAAGTACACACAATATATTTCTACACAACATGTAATATCAAAAAATGTAATAATATTTCTAACATTTATTCAAGTATTTAATCAAAACCTGAGGAGCTTCTAACTGTAATTCTTTGAATGAAATATGATGTAAGCAGGGTGCAACTGACACTCTGTTAGCTAAATGCATATGTTTGCTTATCTTGTAATGAGAGTTCATTTTACCTGCATTGGGATAGTGATATGTCTTCCTTATATCTTAATGGGTTTATATCTCTCCGGTTTGAATTTAAAATGCTTTTAATGTTGTTCTGTACCAGAGTTTCCAGCTTCAGTTAAACCTGTACTATCGTTCTGGCATGTTCTGTCGGGAATGATCATAGTGCCAGTCCTCTTAAAATCACTGGATTTTGGGAGATCTAGTTTCTTTAGACACTTTTTAAAAGCCACAAATACTGATAGTAGAGTTTTACACAAGTAAAGGGTCTGATATGTAAAGGTAGAACTATATTTAATGTGAATTTTCTCCCTCAGTAAGCAGGATGAATGTGTTTTTTAGACTGTATGCCACAGAGCTGGGGGCTTTCAGAGTGTTGAAGCAGAGAGAGAGAGAGGGACAGAAGAATGGTCAGATGATGGGCTGCCTGCCTCTCTGTCTCATTGAATCAGGCGAGCATCTCAGTGCCCCAAATGCATCCTCTCTTACAATGAGAGTTTCCCCTGCAGAGATAAAACAGAAAGCTGAGAGAGCAGAGAGCTCCCAGGGCTTGCACTAACATGCATTACTCTCTCTAAATACACCGGCCACTTGCACAGAGACATAATGGAATGTAATGTCATTTTTATTCACCTCTGCTCATCTAGATAGTTTGGGGCAAGTTTAGTACAGAGGATATAATTTGTCCCATGGGTTATCAAAAAAGTGAATCATAGACTTAAATGCATTGAAAATCTAGAATTAAAAATCTAATTTATACAAATATATTTATCTAAATTTAAGTTTTATCATTAAAAAAATGTAAGATGAAGAAATGTTATGGAATGGATCTTGAATCAAGTACATTTCTGACACTGACCATGCGACTTTTTGTACAGATGGTCAGATGTTGTTTTTTCCACTAAAGCACATGATGCTTATTGGATCATTCTTAAATCAGGCTGAGAACTTGCGAATCAGGTTTTATACAAATTCATGCAATTTATGCAGATTGATTGCTGTGGTCATTAAAGTAAAAGAGAGGCAAACAAAATATTAAGAAATTCTGATTTCTGGCCTATTAATTTTAATTTTTCAAATCTTTTTTCACTCAGACTAGATTGATGTTTATATAGTAAATTATGCATTAAATTTAAGTAAGCAAATTCAATATATGTAAATGTTACTTTGAAATGCACAGTTACTGTTGTAGGCTTTGTAATTATCAAAATATGTTTTCGGATTAGTGTAAAATTGTTGTTATTGTTAATTAAAACTATCAACAAATAATTTCTATTAATTGAAATAAAGCTGAAATAAAATTTATATTTTATATATTAGGAAACCTAAAACAACTCAAAATTAGAAAGTGTAAGTTCAAGTGATGACTAAAAGTGAAACTGAATAAAAAATAAAGCTACTTAAGAAACTTAAATTAAAATAAAAAATAGAAACCAATTTTTATGAATATTATAGTAAACAACACTAGCACAAAACAATACAGCTGAATCATTTTTCCTTTAGTTTTTGTACTCTCAACATCTTAAAATAATGATTAAATAGGAAAAAAAGAAAACAACAACAAAAACAATTACCAATATCCAGTAGGATTTATGAACTAAAAAAGTTCACATTTAAAGTGAATTCAACTGATAATCTCTAGACTTTGAGGAAGTCTTTATGTCATCCATATAAAACCAATGAAGGACTCTATAAAGAGTTGCATTGCACTCTCATCCCAGCCTTAAAGTCTGTCTTGTTTAAGCTTTTGACAGACACATGTTTAAAAGTTGCATTAGTGCTGGTCTAATTTATGCTGTTCATTTGCGTAACCTTGCAATTGAATCACTCTGAATCACAGTTCCTCTGGTCAAGGTGGTTGATCATGCAGGTTTTGGTTTATCTAGTGGCGTCACCAGCCTCCAGGTCTTTTCTTAAGAGAATGCCTTGTGTGGAAAGCACAAGTGTCTCCCCTTGACTTGTTTCTCTTTGTCATTGCGAGGCGCTGAGCCACTATTGGAGGTGCTGATTTGCTCTGACAGGCTGAGCAACATGCTGACATCATACCGGCCGAGGCAGCTGAGGGTCAATTGTGTGGATCGACGACCAGCTATCGTTCTGAGGATCTGAATGGGACTGTCCAGCACAGACCTCTGGTTAAGAACACGTTTCACAGTCTGTCACGCTGCTCTTTAATCAGCTGTGCTTAGTATTTGTCAACAGAGCTAATGAGTCATGGGTTTAAGAGTAGATTGGTGAATTAATACATGATTAGTGACACAAATAACAGTATAACGATGAATTCGAAGGGTTAATGTCAGCCAGTCAGCTCATCAGGGTATGTCAGATCTAAAAAAAAAAAATGGCAAAAATTGCTGTATTATGCATGCTAAGCCAGTAGTTGACGATGTGTCTTAGACTGAACACATAATACACATGCGCATGATGTCAGCGTTTTCACAAATTCACGTTTTTGTAATTTACATAGAAATGATAACAGTATCAAATCCCACTTTGAAAAGTTTGCATTTTCAAGCTCCCAAATGTAAATGAATGGCCAACACGCATAAAAAGTTTTCAGTTTTTAGTTGAAAACGGTGTTGTATAAATGCTTCCTCGGTCAATATTTTATTTATTTTTTGCTAGTGAAGGGTTTGGGATTGTGCAGCACATCATCAGCCAGTCAGTTGTCATGATCTCATTTCCTGCAACTCCAGAGTGAGTTCAGTCAGAGATGTGCATCCTCGTTTCCTTTCCTCGCTACCTTTCCTTGCGTCTTAGCTCCACCCCCCTTAGGATACGAGGGAAGGATGCAAGGAAAGGAAATGAGGATGGAGGAATCAAAGGATGAACATTGGAATATTCTTGACTCGTCACTTCAAAGTGTCATCAGCTGCGCTAAAGGGATCTGCCCTTATGTTGTTAAAGTTCATTATTTAAGGCATTCATAATAAATATTAATAAAGCAAGATGCCCTGTTGAAATATATGACATGGTTTATTTAAACGGCAAAGGTAAAATATAAATGTAAATTATTATGACAGGGCATCTTGCTTTATTAATATTTATTATGAATGCCTTAAATAACGAACTGTAACTGTAAACTGTAAACGATGTTTAGTCGATAAAACACTTCCGCAAAGGATACACCTGTGTATCCTCGCTCATGACTCCTCAGCAAGCCCCCTCACTCTTCGATCCTCGCCTCCTTGTGGTGCAATTAGAGAATTGAGATGTCCTACAAGATGGCTGAGCTCGATCGGTTTCCGGGTCATAGGATGGAGGACAGAGGAGCGAGGAAACGAGGAGGGGTATTGAGAAGCACCTCTAGTCTCGCGTAGCCAAACCTTCAGACTGACGGCTGAATGTCTGGAATCCATGGCAGCTTTCATTGGCCAAGGCCCGATCATGAGGCCGTTTTACTGACATGTCAAACAACCAATCACAGTTCATTTCGTTCAGTGTCACGTTTCGTATGGGATTAAAAAGATGGCTGAGCTCGATTGGTTTCCGGGTCATAAGATGGAGGACGGAGGAGCGAGGAAACGAGGAGGAATATTGAGAAGCACTCAATGTCTTACTATAGTCAAAATGAGAGGGTCTGTATTGTTACTTATGCGATGGAAATATTGGGAACATTTTCTATGAAGCCCGTATTTGTAATACATTATAAGGGTATTCTTAAGGCATTATAATGAATGCATAATGCATTATAAAAAAACTTATAATATGTTATATCAACTCATGAATAATCATAACAACATTTTAAGAGTATGATTATTTATAACACACAATGAACACCATATTAAATCTACTTCATTTACAGATTAATGGACTGTATCATATCTTGACATTGTTTATTTAAGATCTGCACAGTATCTTACTACAGCTTGTGAGTGGTTAGATGTTGAGTGTTTCCTGTGGAGCTAATGTTAATTAATTGATGTGAGCTTTATACTCCAACTGAAAAAAAATGCAACGTTTTATATGGTTACATTTTATTTTGATGGTCCCCTTAAGAATACCGTTATAATATATTATAAATACGGGCTTCATAGAAAGTGTTACCGAAATATTTTATGTAATGGCCTCAGAAGGATTCAAAAGGGTGTGTTCAACATAGAATGTTCAGAAAAGTGCAGACTAAGAATGCTCAGATCAAAGACTGTGTCCCTATGATTAAATAATCTATACTTACCCAAAAAGTGCTTAAAAAAGTAGAACTAACAGTCATATGACAAACCAATGACCATATCAGTATAACCAATTACAGCGAAGAAGACTTGAGTGACATTGATTTTTACTCAACTACAAGGTATAATATTAGAGGAATTCAGGGAATTAGCTCGATACTATAGTTCTTTGGATTGTATTGTAAGTATTCGGGGAATTCAGGGAATTAGCCCGAGATACTGTAGTTATTATATTAACAACTGTAGTTGTTTGAGTTGTCCGTGGTGAAGTCAGATTAATATTGGGAATTTCCACGACTCTTATTATTGGAGAAAGCGTAACGGCTAACTTGGATCACATGTCCATTAATAACCAATCACATTACAGCCTTGACGTCATTGAATTTCAGTCAGAGTTGTGCGACACTCAATCGCAGTTTACGGATACCATAGGAATGAATGGGAAGTGCCAATAAGATGAATCCCACCTGTCGCAAAAAGTCAGTGACTTCTCTTATAAAACGGCATTTTTTTTCATGGTAAACTCTAAAAATAGTTCAATCCAAAAGTATAGTAATATATAAGTAAATTTATATCTTCAATTTTTAAGATTGGCAGATAGGCTGTCGATTCATTAAATGAAAAGCCGTTTCCTCTAAAAAGCTGTTTATTCAGCGTAGTGAAGCCTATCCTCCTTTGAAATCCTTTTTTAAAAAAAAAATTGAAATCCTTTTTTTCAATCAATTCCCTGAATCATATGTGAATAAAAGAGCCAAGTTCAAACAGAAACAAAAACATTTCCAGACATTTAGTGTATTTTATCAGATTTATCCATATACTGACTTCTAGCCTTTTAAGACAAAGTATTAGACTTTCTTTGTAGAACTGAAAAAAATACTTTGCAATGTCATGTCAGAAATAGGTGAACAACTATTGAATGTTGTAATTTTAATGCTTAATTGAATTTCCATCAAAAACATTCTTTGCTTCTGGAACTATGATGTGTCCTTTATGCTGTAGTTTTACGGAAAGACTTTGAGAATGAGGGATTTTAATCATAATTGCATGTCATGTTTTATGACATTATCTATGTACTATAAAAGACATATTTGAGTAATTCAACTGATGGACTAATCGTTCTGTGTGCGATAACAGTAGTTCCCCCTTATTAATCTTCACATGACCGTGAGATATTGACATTTCAATGTCAATAAACCTCTGGTCTGCCTATAAAAGGTTTTAAGATTGAATTTCATCAGCGGCAAAAGGAATTCTTCTGTGTTTAAAGATGATGTTCGATGCCACAGTGTTTTAGCATCTTCAGTGCCGGGAAGAAAAACATATTTATCTAATGTGAACCGCCTCTGTCTGAGCTCACATGCACAATGAAGTGTAGCCCTCAGGACACGACACCTCTCACATGTTATTATAACCAATTTGACGCTGAGCCCTCTCCATTTTTAGATACTTAACAGCACTCTCAATCCAGTTTAGAGGAGAGTTCTCTTCATTATCATCAGGTCAGACCTACACATGCTCTTGTGTGACAGATAATGTTAAAGTTCTAATCTTTATCTATTTATATATTTACTAAAATATTATCGTTCCAGTTCTTGAATTTGATTGGTCAAGCTACGTTCCAATAGTGATATAAAGCCCAACAGCACAGTGACTGTTGCAATACTTCATGTTTGCGTGCTCCAGACAGACTGGCTGTATCCAAAATTGCTCCTCGTTCACTATTCCCTGTTATTCCATTGATTTAGTCCACTGAATGAGTGAATGATAATGAGTGAGCAAATATGGACACTTAGTGCACCAGAAGTGGAATTAATGTGGCATGATGTGTCTTTTTAAGCTGCTAGCCATTCAGTGTACATCGTTGTGCACTCATTATTGAGGTGTGTTATGGGATTGAATGAGTGGACTGAATAATGTCTGTGGTTTCGAACACCACTATAAATGGCTGTCCCCTTAAAAAGTCCACTACATAAGAGTATAGGCCAGGGGGTGATTTCGGACACAGTGACTGTCTTTATGATTGAGTCATTGAATCATTTACTCAATCGATTTGTTCAAAAACATGGATTCATTCAGTAATGGAACTATTAGGTGTGTCCCTTCTCATATTATGCACTATTCTATGCCATTTTGTTGTATAAATAGTTTGAGTAATGTGTTCACACTGAAAATTCCAGGAAAACATTTGTACTTCAAATTCCCAGATGATGCACTTTATTAGCTCAAACAATAAAAAAAATGAAGTGTGGAATGTTGGACACTTCATGCACTCTGTTGCAGCTTGCCTTATGTAGCTGAAGCGGAGTGACTGTCAGTACATAATGTATGGTATAAGTGCAAAGTGTATAGTTTATCATTTGAGACATTTGGGCCTGTTCACACCTAGACCTCTAACTATAAAGACGACTATATTTTCCAAATTAATGTATGATTATGTTTTGTTAATTATAAGGTCACTGCAGTTATGTTGTCTGCCGCTTTAAATGCTCAAGTGCATTCTGTTTGGCTGTCAATGCTTCGGAAAAAATTGTTCTGAAAATGATTCCAATGACATCGTTCTGAGTTGCTATTGTTATAGTTGTGGTGTGGACTTCCCTACTCTAACAGAATTAGAATGATTATTAGATCTTTATAGTTATAAATCCTTGGTGTTGAAGGATCTTTGAGTGTGTTGCTTCAAGAGAGCAACCATACAAATGTACTGTACAACATACTGTTGTGTTTTAATTTCTTTATTTTATATTTGTTTATTCTTCATTCATTCATTGATTCATTCATATATATAAAAGAAAGAGATTTTATCCATAGATATCAAACTAAAGTATTTTTGTATGAGCACTTTGATCCATCCGAGCATCTGTTTGTTGAGTGCCAGCATCCAGGCCCTGCTTTTGGTTGTGGCATTAGTATGGTGGCACTTGCCTGTGGTCTGGGCAGCCTCTGTAAAAGAGGACACAAAAAGAACTGCTAGCTCCATCAGAGGGGTCTCATCCAGATGGATGAGGAAGTTCCCATGGTATCACCATGACAATGACATTAGATGACAGCAAAGTATGAAGTAAACTGATGAAAATATGTAATCTATATCACTGATAATAATAATTAACAATTATCGTAGATACTGAAGCCTTTCAGGCCAATGTAACAAAATGGGCAAAGATTAAAATGTGAGAAGAGCAGAAGGTGAAAAGCAATAATGAAAACATAATGATAATATTTCATAATTAAAGTCCTGATAAGAATCATATGCCTGGGACCTTGACATTCTGCGTTATTTGAACATATTCACACAGACGTATGATACCCCACCTTGCCCAAAAAATTGACATTTGAATTAAGCAAATACTTAAGTCTAGGACTGAATCATTATTGCAGTAATTAATCCAAAGTTCTGGCATGAAACGCCGGATGGTGCTGTCTGATATGTCTAACTCAATCTGACCTAATGACATCATTATCAGATGGCGCAGCTGATTGGTTCTTTTTGTATCAGCAGCCAATGAGCTTGATGCTCAGCATTCAAATACTTGGCTAGTGCTTGCTGTAACAGTTGCAGCGTGCTTCAGAAACCCTCCACCTTCCCCAGCTCCACCTGTATAGATCTGCTACAGGGTGATTCATGTATACTATATATGGGGGTTATTTCATATATGTTATATGAGCAGC
This sequence comes from Sinocyclocheilus anshuiensis, assembly GCF_001515605.1. Classification (NCBI taxonomy): domain Eukaryota; kingdom Metazoa; phylum Chordata; class Actinopteri; order Cypriniformes; family Cyprinidae; genus Sinocyclocheilus; species Sinocyclocheilus anshuiensis. Next base: position 1,206,823 of record NW_015542453.1, read on the forward strand.
AGCATTATTTCTTACATGCTTACAACAGCATGTTGTGATGTATTGGCAGTAGCAGGTGGTTCAACGCTCCCATTGTCAATCCAAGATCTCAGCCAAAACTTAATGCAAATCTTGATGCAAATAAATGCTGTGATGTTGTATGACATTGTTGAAACAATGTGGCAACAAAAGCACAATGTTGTCAAATCTATAAAAAAAAAAATACACAGGAGTGTACACCTTTTTTTTTTGGACCGGCAGTGTAAAGTCATCTTCAGCACACCCCAAAGACTTTCACTGGTTTTAAGGTCAGGACTCTGTAGTCGACAATCTTTTACAATTTGAGCTTGATGAATCTGAACATCATCATCTGGAATATAGACAAAGGTATGTTTTCCAACATGGTTATTTTAGAAATAATAAGCTACATACTGCATCAGTTAGGGTTCAAAGAATTGTTACATACAACATGCCAGAAACATATTACAGTTTTTCTCGATTGCTAAAACACTATAACCAGGCTTTTGAACAAAAATTTCAAAACCATAACGCCATTTTTCAAAAAGCACACCCATTTTGCTGAACTATAAACACTATTCCCCTGCTTTAATACATGAGTCAGATTTGGTGAACTGTTACTGCAAAACTCTACACGCAAATCCCTACATTTCTCAGTGCTTACACCATGTGGTCATTTAGAAAGCACTAGCATTCAATACTGTTCACTCAAGTCAGCACAGCTTGAGCTCAATTAGCAAACAATTACCCAGGTGGAAACACTAAGAGTCAAAATTGAACACACATCAATCAGATCCTTCAATAAATAGATAAAAGGGCCCGAATCAGTTCACTGAGCTTTGGAACAATGGATCCACAGAGAATTGAAGGAATAGGTCGAAGAGGAAGAGGAAGAGGAGAGGAGGAGGAGGAGGGAGAGGAAGAGGACATGGCGAAGGAGGAGGAAGAAGCCTGCCTAGACATATCAATAGATGCATGCCAGGCGTGGATCAGGCATGTAAGAGGATTTTACCCTTGCTGCCTGGCTAGGGCCAATATAGCCTGTGATGTGGACGAGATTCTCTGGCCTGACCCAGAACAAAGACGGGATGCTGAGGCGGAATTTTTTTATTGTTTTTGCATTTTTTACAGTTGTGCTGTGTAGTACATGAATGAATAAAAATGTGCCAATGTATACATTGGTTGTGTCTTTTGTGTTCATGTGAAAAGGTTTTTGAGGGGGAGAACCACAAGCAACATAACTTACCAGTTTTGGATATATTGTTTTGAATTTATTGCACCGGTGTGTAATACTTTGTTGTAGTGTGTGTGTTTTTGAAAGCTTGTGTGTGATGTCTGAGGGAAAAGTTTGGTTTTTCAGCAAGAGTGAATGGTTTTGAGTGTAGAGCTTCATTTTGACCTGAAAATAGGATGTTTGGGGAATTGGGTGAGACGTTATGGATTTGTGTTTACTGTTTTGAGAATACGAGGCATAGTTTCAAGAAATGTGTTTAAGCAATCGAGAAAAACTGTAATCACTGCAATAATGATTCAATCACAAAATCTTAAGTATTTGCTATATTAATCCAGATGGCAACTTTTTTTTTTTTTGGCCAGGCAGAGTATTTGTGTATAAACAAACATGGCTCCTGATGTGGCCTTAACTGAGTCTTTTTCTAATCTAGACTCTTTACCAAAGGGTAAAACATGGCTTAAAGTCTGATCTGTCACATCATTTACTCATCTCTCTTATTATATTCACTATGTATAATTTTCAAACACATACTGTATGCCATGAAGATAATTTACCCTTCCTAAGCCCCCTTTAATTACATATTGGGTTGTTTCAAATAATCAAATAAAATGTCATATTAGTGTAAAAGCATGAGAACACACAAAGCATAGTTTTGAAATTGCTATTTCATTTATTTAATATAAAAAGTCAACAATAACCCATTGTCCCCATGAAAAAGTAGTTTTTGTCTGTTTTTTTCTTCCCCAACACAGACTGAAGACAGGTAGTCTTTACTGCAACCAGCCCTGCTCAGTTTAAATGCCATATACTACCATTCAAAGGTTTGGGTCTGTGATATTCATTCATTCATTCATTCATTTCAATTCAATTCAAGTTTATTTGTACAGCGCTTTTCATGATACAAATCATTGCAAAGCAACTTTACAGCAAATTAAGTTTCTACAATATTTAGTGGTAGCTTATCAGTGGTGACTGTCAGTCAATGTACATATGGCAGAAATGTACGGAAAAATCAATAAAAGATCAATGTCAATCCCGTGGCAAAAACAGAGAAACAAATAGAGACATAATTAGTGTAGCTGCTGTTCCAACCAAGCAAAATGTATTTGTTTAACCCAAACTAAAGCATGTGTACTTATGGGTACACAGAGCAGTTGAGATAAATCAGAATGATAAATTCATTCATTCATTCATTCATTCATTCAAAGAAATGAATATTTCTGTTAAAGATAATGTCTTTAACCTTAATGATTTGTAATGACATTTGTAATGTTAAAAATGTATATCTTAAATAAACACCATTCTTTTGAACTTTCTATTTATCAAAGAAACCAGAAAAAAAAATGTATCACAGTTTCCACAAAACATTTTTTCAACATTGATAATATGTTTCTGAAAGGATCATGTGATACTGAAGTAATAGCTGATGAAAATTCAGCTTTGCCCTGACAGGAAAAAATTACATTGCAAAGTATATTTTATACTCTCTCTCACACACACACACACTCTCTCTCTCTCTCTCTCTCTCTCTCTCTCTCTCATGCACTGTGCAGTTACTCTGTGCAAGACCACAGAATCAGTGCTAATTACCACACATTAGCAGTAATTCACACAGCTGTCAGTGAGGCTGCTGGGACACACATATTGAACTGTGTTAATACTCCTCCTGAATCCAGACAAGGACAGTTATGCTAAATTTGGCAACCTAGTTGGTTTTATCGGAAATGCAAGGTCAGAGCACCACGGAATGTAAAGCAAAGAAAATATATGATGGCATTATAGGACTAAATGTCAGCTTATTAAAGGAAACCCAGTAATAAATGCTTTTGGATGAGTTGGTGAGATTTTTCTTGTGGCCACACAGGTTATGTATTAGTTGCATAATATACATACCTCTTTAATCAATATTAAAGTATCTGTGTATTTGTTACATTTTCATATTTCTGATTGAAGATTCTCCTGACCCCTGTCATTTGTACCTTTTATTTCTCATTCAGTTCTTGTTAAGGACAATGCAAATTTGGTCAAGATTCAAAAGTAAATTTAACATCTAAAACGTGTAGTTATGTACATTCAAAAAATATTGTATTTAATGCATAAAATCATTCAAATTAATATTTTAAATCTGTAATACTTCTAACAGATATTACCTTTTTAATACAATTAAATGAGTATATATTTTTAATAAGTATATATATTTTAAATGCTTAAATTAAATGTATGTTCTAATATATGCAGTATACAAACAGCTTCCTTTTTGTGCTGCTGAGAAAAAAGAAAATAATTTTACTAAATGATTTCAGTAAGGCAAGTGTTTTGGATCTCAGCTCATCTCTCCACAAATCAATTATCTGTTGATTAAAGAGCTTCGCAAAGACCTTTTTTGAGGAGATATCTAAAGTGCTTTGAGATGCGGCTCCAGGAAGCACCATCTTTGTTGTCAAGCTATGTGTAATGAAGTGCTCTTTTGTTGTTTTTTCCAAATCTTCACATCAGATTCTCTCCAGTGCTTTGGGACTCATCTGTTGATGCAGCCACTTGTACGTCAACTCTGGAAACAAAGATGGAGAGAACCCTTGAAAGAAGCACAACCCTGCCTTTAAATGCCAAATCTGACTGAAGCACAGCTAAAAATACATCTTGTGGTATATGATCGATGACTCAAGGAGCTATTTTACAACTTGATTTAGCCATTTGATTTGCTTCAGCTCACAGGGCTCTTTGCCATAAGCATAAAACGGCTATGAGACCATTCAGGATGTGGGGATGGATTGATAGTGAATCAATTACAGGCCATTTCATCCATTTATATCTATAGATAATATAGTGCTGTGTTAATTTAATTTACTCATGGCACAAGATATGTGATACAGAGAGACTGGGGCAACTTGTCACGCATTACTCTAATGAATATTCCTCAGGATCATACAGTATATATTTGAAAGTTAATTTGTGTATAGAGGTGTACCTTAAAGTCTAAAGTACCTTAAACGGTTACATTTTATTAAAATAATTAAAATTATTTAACAATTATATTTAGTAAAATTAAATAGTAATAATAATAAATAGTAAATTACATTTGTTAATATAATGCATATGACAACTTGCCCCCGACTTGATATTTATGAAAAATACCAATCCTGAGAACATCTTTTGGTTAAAACCTACCTTATCAATATTTGATTATGGTTATGTCTAATGGATGTATGTGTAAGAACACTAAACTATGTAAGTATGAGTATGTCTGCTCTGCTCTGTTGATTCCTCAGGCTGAAGTTCATCACTCCACTGAACACAGATGAGATGATGACGTCAACCTGGCCCCAGGAGGGAAATGCGGGACCTTGCAGCTGATTTGCTGGATTTCAGGTCTGTAATGTGAGTTTTTGTCACGCATTGGCTAGTGCTCAGGGCGAAGAATGGGCGGGACCTTATGGTTGACTGGCTGGGCAAACTGATTGATTAGACACTGTTACGCTTTTCTTTCCAATTGAGACTCTGGTCAACTCATCATCCACAGTCAGTGAGTCTGCTGTCAGAAGCACAGCTTAAGAGTGACACCTCCCTAAATGCCTAATTAAATGCATTTAGAGATGCTGAATTTTGATAAGAATGTGAGTAAATTCAAGCAATTAGGAAGGCTTAATTGCCCTGCTGTGCTCATGAAAAAAAAAAATATATATTTGGAACCTTTGTGCAAATCATTATGGCTGCTCTGAAATTAATCTTCAGCATAAATTGAAGGACATCAAGAGAAGGGAAATATTATGCTGTAAAGTTACCACTTATAATTATAATTTTATTGATAAGACTAACCGATACGACATTTTCTTTGTGATATAATCAGGATTAATGGCTATATGATCTAACACTTCAGAGGAGACACATCTATGGAATTGCTTTATTTTTACTTAATCTCTTCATTTGCCTCCCTCTGTTGGATAAAAATTGTATTACAATTTTCAATTTTCTACAAGTTTAATGTAGGAAAAAAAAAAAGATATTCCAAGAACTTCCCATTTAATTAAAACGCCTATGTGCATATCTGCAGAATCAAAACACTGAAGGAAAATAAGGAAATGTACAAGATTAAGAACAGTTAAAAAATCGATTTAGTAAATTATTGTATTCAATTTATTTGTTTATTGTTAATTTATTTATTTTATTTATTTAGTCATTTAGCAGACGCTTTTATCCAAAGCGACTTACAAATGAGGACAATAAAAGCAGTCAAAACTAACAAAAGAGCAAAAATATATACGTGCAAATGACAAGTCTCGGTTAATCTAACACATTTATCTCTTTGCAATTATAACAGTTTGCCCTTAATGTATATTTATGAAGATATAAAACAGCATTTTGTTAGAAAAAAGAGAATTAAACAGGCTTCATACTAGCATAAAGAAAAGATGTGTTACAGAGAAAAACGTCTCTAGACTACGAATGTAACTATGGTTCCCAGAGGGAACGAGACGCTGCGTCAAAACGCTATGGAAACGCCTTCAGCGTGACTATGCTCTGAATCACGTGTGTAATTGTTACCGGTCTCAAACAGGGAAGGATGAGAGCAAGTAGCTGTAGGAAATGATGAGATAGACACAGATTAGAATCTGCAGCGTTCTGGCACTTTCTTTAATGGCTTTTCCCTTTTCTTATTTTTTTTTCTCTTCTTGCAAATAACAGGCAAGTATAACACTTTTGAAATCATAACTTTTAATCATTATTACTCGGTACTTTTATTTTCCCAGTCTGTCACACTCTCACCTATTTTATTTTGATGACTCCTGGCATCAATACTAGGTCAGTCTATCCTTTCTTGGTCAGTCATCTAACAAGTCCAGATAGGCATTGGTTGCCACCAAGGAACTGCATTAACTACCTGGTAAGTCATTGGAGTTCTCGGAATCATGTAAGTTTGGACTGCATTTAAATTACTTTGTCTGTAAGTCGGTTGACCTAGAATGTCTTAAGTCAGTATTTCTTTTGGCTTTGCTTGTCTGTTTGATCTTCTTACAGTTTCTTGTTCCTCTTCATCAACACTCACATTGTTAATTTTGCTTTACAGGTGATTCTTGGCTTGACGGCAGCAATTCTTCGTGATTCTTGGCTTGATGGCAGCAATTCTTCTGGACACAGCCCGGCAACATCCTCCTCTTCCAGAACCTGCTCCTCACCTTCTGTTCTGAATTCCTGTATCATAACTGGTTCCAACAATGGTGTTGCAGAAGGATAGAACTCTCTTGCGATTGGCCTTAACTGAGATCTCTTTTCAGTCTGGGACTTTTGTGGTAGTTCAACATTGTCTTGATTCCCTGTAGTCATTGGTAAGTAGGGATAGTACCATTTTTCCACATCTGAGTTGTCCTCCTCCAGATCCACACTCGGCTCTGTTTCTTTACTATTATTCACATGTCTTTTCTTTACTGGTACATTTGGAGTGTGGTCTTCAATGGGTAAGTCGTTCACTGGTAGTAAAAGGTTTCTGTGTAATACTTGAATCATCTTTTTACCCGTTTCAGGCTGAATCCGATACACAGGCCCCTCTTTGATTCTCTCCACTACTCTGTGCACTGTTTTTTCCCAGTATGGCCGAAGCTTCCCTGGACTCCCTCTCTCAGATAGATTTCGTACTAGGACCCGATCACCTGGCTGGAGAGGTACTCCTTTCACCTTCCTGTCATAGTGCTTCTTTCCTTTCGCAGATGATTTTTGGCTATTTTCAGATGCAATTTTATAAGCTTCTTGCATTCTGGTTGCCCATTTCTGTACAAACATCACATGATTTTGCATCTCTTTTTCTGGTTTTAGGTTAAACATCAGGTCAATTGGCAACCTGGGAGGTCTTCCATACAGCAGAAAGAACGGTGCATATCCAGTGGCTTCGTGTCTGGTACAATTATACACATGAACCAGATGTGGAAGGTATTCTTTCCAGTCAGCCTTTTTCTCTTCCTCCAGAGTGCGAAGCATCTGCAACAAGGTACGGTTTAGTCTTTCGACTGGATTACCCTGTGGGTGGTAAGGGGTAGTCCTTGAATGAGAGATCCCTGCCAGTTGTTGCAGTGTCTGGAACAGGTTATTTTCAAATTCCCGTCCTTGATCGTGATGTAATCTCTCTGGATATCCGAAGCGTGGTATAAAATCCTGAAAGATCTTCTCTGCTGCTGTTTTCCCTGATTTATTCTTGGTTGGGTATGCTTGTGCAAAGCGTGTGAAATGATCCATAAGAACGAGTATGTATTCGTACCCTCCTTTGCTTTGCTCCAAGTGTAGATAATCAATTGAGACCAATTCAAAGGGTGAGCTGGTGGTAATCGAACCCATAGGTGCTCTCTCAGGAACATTCGGACGCTTCTGTTTGATACAGTTGCACTTTCTGATAACATATTCTTCGATTTCGTTCTGCATAAAGGGCCAATAAAATCGATCACGTGCTAAATGTGTGACTTTGTCAGCGCCGATGTGACCCATGCTGTCGTGGAGGTTCTTCAAGACCAATGGCTTCAGCTTTTCAGGTAGGACTAGCTGTTTCCGGTTACCAGAGTGTCGATACAGAATTCCTTCCTCCACTATTAGCTTGTTCCACTCCTGTACCAGACGCCTGGTTCCTCTGGTCATGGACTTCTTTTCTTTGTTGTTTGGGGTCCAATTGCTTTCCTTAAGCTTGATCACCTCCTTAATACTATCATCCTCCTGTTGCGAAGCTCTGACATCCTTCTGAGCCATTAGGGATACCATCTGCCCTTTCAACATTTCCTTTTCCACATCCCTTGCGGAGCAAAGAGTCAGTGAGGCCACCCACGGTACCACTTCTTCAACAACAGCCTTGCTTCCTTGCCACATTGCTGACACAACCTCGGATGGCACAGCTTCAGTGTAATCGCTCAGGTGGTCTGTGAGGTTCAGAGGATATCGTGAAAGTGTATCTGCGTCTGCGTTCTGTTTACCTGGTCTGTACTTAATATCGAAGTGGAAATCGAACAACTCGCCGACCCAGCGATGACCTACAGCATTTAATCTGGCAGTACTCAATACATAAGTCAATGGATTGTTGTCTGTGTACACCGTAAATGTTGGAGCATTGTACAAATAATCTCTGAATTTGTCACAGATCGCCCACTTGAGAGCTAGAAACTCAAGTTTACCAGAATGTAAATGGTAATTGCGCTCTGCGGAAGTCAATGTTCTTGAGCCAAACCCAATAAGACGAAGTTTACCTGCTTGTCGCTGGTAAAGTACAGCACCTAAGCCCTCATTTGATGCATCGGTGTGCAATATGAAAGGCAAGTCAAAATCAGGGTATGCCAGGATTGGAGGACTGGTAAGCATCTCAATTAATTTTGACAGAACAGCTCAATGTTTAGATGTCCACTGAATAGGGGTTCTTGATGGCAATTGTGCTTTGGTCCCCTTCCTCGTCTTCTGTTTACCTTGGCTGGTCTTTGCTACTTTCAGAACAGTGTCTTCCTTGGGGTTCTGCAGGAGCTCATACAGCGGCTTTGCTAGCCTTGAGAAATCCTGGATGAAGGATCTATAGTAACTTAGAAACCCTAATAGAGTTCTAACTTCCCCCACTGTTTTTGGTTCTTTCTTTTTCAGTTGCAGTACAGCCTCAAGGTCCTTTGGGTCAATCTCAATGCCTTCTCCTGACACCATCCTACCAAGGTATCTGATCTGCTTTTTGAAAAGTTCACATTTCTTCGGTCGGAGTTTGATGCCATACTCTTGCATTCTGCAAAGCACTTGCCTAAGGTCATCGACATGCTCATGAAAGGTTTTTGAGTAGCAAAGCACATCATCCAGGTATGGAGAACAACATTTGTCTCTGATACCCTCTAGAACACCCTCCATGCACCTCTGGAAGGCTGCTGGAGCATTTGTCAACCCAAAAGGGATACGCTTCCACTCATAGAGCCCCCAGGGGGTGCTAAAAGCAGTCATGTGTCTTGACTCCTCATCCACAAATCCTTGATGATAAGCACTACCTTGGTCGAGGATGGAGAACCATGTAAATCCTCCAAGGCTGTCCAGCAAATCTTGTATCCTCGGAAGTGGATGTCTATCTGGAATAGTCTTCCGGTTCAACTCTCGAAAGTCTATGCATAGCCGTAAGCTACTGTCCTTCTTCCGGACACAGACAACTGGTGATGAATACACTGAAGAGGATTTCTTTATCCAGCCATAGTCAAGGAGGTTTTGGACATGCTCTTTAACTTCCTTGGATAGGGGTTTTGGAATTGAATTGTAGCATTTCTGAACTGGAGTGCTGTCTTTCAGATTTATCTTCAATTTCAGATTTGGGATACATCCTATATCTCCATCATCGTGAGCGAAGACATCGGATTTGTTGTATAGCATTTGTCTAACTATCTCCTGCTCTTGTTCTGAAAGGTGTTCTAAACCGACAGGTGGGTGCCACTTAACTGTTTTGTCAATGGATAACTGACTTGCATTATCCACCTGGCTCAACTGATTTACATGAACCACACTTTCCTTCTGGTTGTTTTCATTTCTGGCACTACCAGGAGTGAGGGGTAGAACTTCAGACACCGAAGTGATGGTGCCCAACGCTGTCCTTGCGGGGAGGTAAATGTCATGTTGAGTGGAATTCAGAACAGGAATCTTCACGACTTTAGAGGCACCTTTTGGCACATCCACCACAGTAGGAAACAGTTCAAGGCCATCTTGGACTGGACATTCCGGGAGTGGTTCAAATGGCATGACTCCTCCCTCAGGCCAACCTCTAATTCTGCACTTGACTTCGCAAAGTTCACCTCTTTTAATCGTGAGTCCTTTCTTCCCTACTTTTACCACACAACTGTCCGACATTTCCTCAAAATCTATCCATTGAACGACAACATTGACAATTTTGTTAGCAATACTCTGTCTTACATTCATAGATTCACTCAGCAGGATAGTCAGATTTTCAGTGCTGTTTGGCTGGTCACTGTTTACTCTGATCAATTCTTCAATGACATTAAAACCAAGAAGTGGATTGTCATTACAGCAGTTGCTTACCAGCATTGGAACATGAATGGCAATGTCTTCATGTCCATTACTTTTGAGTTCAAGGAGTACTTCAATCCATCCAACAAATGGAATGACAGAGCCATTGGCAGCAGTAATGTGAAGCTGGGTGTCAGAAAATAAGTCTTCTATAGGCTTAATGGCCACATTTGGAAGGAACTTTTCTACCCATGTCTTTCCTACCATGCTTACTTGAGCCCCCGTGTCCAACAGCATTTCAGTAAAAACACCATTTATCCAACATGACAGCATACATTTTCTGTCAATCATTTGAGCTGCTCATTGTTTTGATTACTTATGTTTTGTCCAACTTGAATTTGCTGTATTGTGAGTGGGCACACAGTTTACCTTAACATGGAACGGACCATTCGAAGTGGTCACTGGTTGTCCCGCACCAGTGACCGTTTTCCGTTTCCCTTCTTTAGGCAGCCAACTGCTCTGTGTCCTGCCTGGCCGCAGCGGAAGCAATGGCAACAGTCCTGATTTCCTAGCTGGATGCAGTCCTCACATCTGCGCTTGCTTTCAGGTTTGTCTGGAACTTTAACATTTGTTAATGGCACCGCAGTTTGGCTTTGAACTGTAGCAGTAGGACTCAGCATCTTTTCAAAGTTTTTAGTGAGAGCAGAGACCTGAGCTGTCAGTTCCATTAAAGCAGTATGATTTGCTCTAACTTCTCCCTCGACTCTCCTTTGAAACGTCTCATAGCCTGTCTCAGTATCCTCTTGTGACTGGGTAGAGTTAACAGTCAAGAGCTTGTGTTTATGTACAGTGCTTAGACGCTTCTGTCTCTCTGTTTCTTCATTCGCTGATTTAGTGACCTGCTCTAAGATAAAGTCATCCGTCACTGTTAAGTCAGAGATGTAAGGCTTAATGTCCAGTCTGATATTACGATTTTTCTCGTTAAGCCCCTGATACAGTGTATGGAGGAAAACACCCTGCACCAGTCTTTTGTCATAGTTAAACTCTGAACCACCATGTTGTGAGGCAGACAGAACTTTTTGTTTTAACCCCAATAGCCTATAAATAAACTGCTGTGGAGTTTCTTTATCTGGCTGCTTAGCAGTGCTGAGCTCCTGAAACAGTTCAGTGCTACTTCGTTTTCTCATATGTGATTTCAAGAACCGTTTCAGTTCTGCAACGGTGAGATCATCTTTGTTGGTCAACATGTCTTTAAAGTTACCTGGTTTGATCATTCTTAACACGATTTCACGATTTATGATTTCAGATTCAGAGAATTTTTCTTTCAAACCCTCATCAATTTGTTTGCATACATTGTAACTCATGTCTGAACCAAAATCTGAAATTACACCACCATGCATTTTGAATTCTCTGCGGGGCAATAATGCAGCAACATCAGTCAGTCTAACCAACCCAGAAACTTGTTCTGTTACTGATGACCCACCACTAACATCTTTGTCGTTGTTTGCAGTGTCCATGTCCGATTTACTTCCCTCGCTGGATTTAAGTTCATCAATCTTGTCTCTGATGGTAAGCAAACAAGACATACCTTCATCTTCTAGCTTTTTCAGCTGATCGCTTTTCATGTAGTCCACGATGAATTCAAAGAGTTCAGGTTCATTGGTACCAGTCACTCCTGGAACCTCTGTGTCTCTTTCATCTTCCAGTGACAAAGTGAGTCTATACAACTGTTCTTCACTGAGCAGATGAAGCTGTATTTGGATATCCCATAGCAAAACACGAAGAGGAGCTGAAGACGCCATCTCGCCTGGAACCCTGAAGACTTGCACTCACAAGGTGGAACCTGAAACAGTTCAGTGCTACTTCGTCCTCTCATATTTGACTTCAAGGACCGTTTCAGTTCTGCAACGGTGAGATCATCTTTGTTGGTCAACATGTCTTTAAATCTACGGCGTTCTGGCACTTTCTTTAACCCTTTAGGTGCCAGGGTTTTTTTGGAAAAATTCTGGATTTTGACATCAAGATTTCAAAAGCTTGTGGCTTGAAAGGGCTTAAAGATAGAGATCTAATGTAGATTAGAAAAATGTTGGGCATGACCAAAAGTTTATGTGGGGTGTAAATATACTCATATAACGACTTTGGTGCTTAGAGGGTTAATGGCTTTTCCCTTTTCTTATTATTTTTTCTCTTCTTGCAAATAACAGGCAAGTATAACACTTTTTAAATCATAACTTTAAACAATGTTCCTTAGCGGTCATGCTTTCTGGACAATTAAATTCACAGCATTTAAATTTATGTCCCTTAAGTCTGTAAATGTAATACATTTGAACATTTCTCTTTGCTTGTACATTTTAAGCAACAATAAACATCTGGATACAACTAAACACGTGTCTTGTCTCTTACCATCACTTTATGTGTTCACTCACTTTCATTTGTCTTTAATGTTTCACTTTTTTCTATTTTAGATATAGTGAAATTCTATACAAAGAGAAATCAGAATCACTACAATGCTACAACACAATCAATTTGATGGAATAAACAATTAACAATTAATAACAGTCTTAATTGATGCAGGTATACATGATGTTTTTAACCCTTACGAGTGTACCTTTTACCTTTTAGCACCATTTTATGTTTCAACTTTTCCACATAACCGAAATGAAGTGACTACACTCAATATTGCACATTGTCCAGCTCCATCTGGAAAATCTATCAAGATTACACAAGGAATATAGCAAGATTGTTTCATATCTCTTACTTGCACTTCACCTTTTTAACAGTATCATGAATTGTAAACGCTGTTTACTCCACTAGAACTGCATTGACTGAATCGTTTAAAACTCTTTTACCATACAAACATAATCTCTGAACGTTTATGAACCTCTTAAGTTTCAATATCGATAATATCGATAGTATAAAACCCATTTCACATACCTGTAGGAAATGATGAGATAGACACAGATTAGAATCTGCAGCGTTCTGGCACTTTCTTTAATGGCTTTGCCCTTTGGCCAGAACGTAAAATCCTCATCACTCTTGTGTAATGCGCCACCTACAGGCATTTTACAGAAGACACTTAAACTCATGTAACATTAGAACACATTTTTAAAGAGTCTCTTAAAAAATAATCTGAAGAAAAAGAGGGAAAAAAGTATTTTGGGGTTCCCATTATTACTCAGTACTTTTATTTTTCCAGTCTGTCACACTCTCCCCTATTTTATTTTGATGACTCCTGGCATCAATACTAGGTCAGTCTATCTTCTCTTAGTCAGTCATCTAACAAGTCCAGATAGGCATTGGTTGCCACCAAGGAACTGCATTAACTACCTGGTAAGTCATTGGAATTCTTGGAATCATGTAAGTTTGGACTGCATTTAAAT
>NW_015542453.1:1222377-1226248 GCF_001515605.1 Sinocyclocheilus anshuiensis
TTCTGGCACTTTCTTTAATGGCTTTTCCCTTTTCTTATTTTTTTTTCTCTTCTTGCAAATAACAGGCAAGTATAACACTTTTGAAATCATAACTTTTAACAATGTTCCTTAGCGGTCATGCTTTCTGGACAATTAAATTCACAGCATTTAAATTTATGTCCCTTAAGTCTGTAAATGTAATACATTTGAACATTTCTCTTTGCTTGTACATTTTAAGCAACAATAAACATCTGGATACAACTAAACACGTGTCTTGTCTCTTACCATCACTTTATGTGTTCACTCACTTTCATTTGTCTTTAATGTTTCACTTTTTTCTATTTTAGATATAGTGAAATTCTATACAAAGAGAAATCAGAATCACTACAATGCTACAACACAATCAATTTGATGGAATAAACAATTAGTGAGAATCAACAGTCTTAATTGATGCAGGTATACATGATGTTTTTAACCCTTACGAGTGTACATTTTAGAGAAAACCACCATTTTATGTTTCAACTTTTCCACATAACCGAAATGAAGTGACTACACTCAATATTGCACATTGTCCAGCTCCATCTGGAAAATCTATCAAGATTACACAAGGAATATAGCAAGATTGTTTCATATCTCTTACTTGCACTTCACCTTTTTAACAGTATCATGAATTGTAAACGCTGTTTACTCCACTAGAACTGCATTGACGGAATCGCAAATAAACTAATCTTTTTAAAACTCGACAATGACTTTTACCATACAAACATAATCTCTGAACGTTTATGAACCTCTTAAGTTTCAATATCGATAGATATTTGTCTATAAAACCCATTTCACATACCTGTAGGAAATGATGAGATAGACACAGATTAGAATCTGCAGCGTTCTGGCACTTTCTTTAATGGCTTTGCCCTTTGACCAGAACGTAAAACCCTCATCACTCTTGTGTAATGCGCCACCTACAGGCATTTTACAGAAGACACTTAAACTCATGTAACATTAGAACACATTTTTAAAGAGTCTCTTAAAAAATAATCTGAAGAAAAAGAGGGAAAAAAGTATTTTGGGGTTCCCATTATTACTCAGTACTTTTATTTTCCCAGTCTGTCACATATCCGCGTGGCAACATGGTTTACTGTAGCTATATGGAAAGTGTTCCATGCAGGGGACAAACGAATTTTACATAGTCACACATGTAACATTTATCCTAATTTAACACAAGACACACTGTCTAAAATGCATAGCATATCTGAGGAAAAAGAGGGAAAAAAATATTTTGGGGTTCCCATTATTACTCAGTACTTTTATTTTCCCAGTCTGTCACATAATCAGTCCAATGGATGGGTGAGACGTCACGGGCGAGGTGACGTAGCGACCAGGAAGCTTAAAAGCATGTGCGGTGGATACACCGGCAGCTTCTGGGAAATGAAGGAAGCGCTCGCAGGGATGCCGGAAGTATGGCAATGAGAAGCAGCATCTCGTTCCCTTGGGGAACCATGATTACATGCGTAACCTAGAGACGTTGCCCTTCAGGAACTTTAGCTGCGTCAAAACGCTATGTGAACGAGTATGCCCACGCCGCCAGACTTTCAAATCCCTGCCTAGTGTGGAAGAGCACAGCTAAGGCGAGAGAAAAGGAGCAAAGAGTGGCGCAGAATGCATGTAAGAACCTGACAAAGTAAGCGGGGTGGACATCCCGCAGTGTCCTAAAGGCCAACTTCTGGAGGAGTGAGCCTTGACCCTCAAGAGAGAGGGAAGATCAGTGGACTCAAAGCTATGGAATAGCATCCTGATCTACCACTTAGCATAAGCTTCTCTGGCCAGAGGCCTCAGCCTTAGCGCACTGTGGAGGAAACATGTAACTAGTCGGTCTCTCCCGAAAGACCGACCACCGAGAGGGGCGTGGTAGGCAGCTAGGGCCGCCACGGAAACCTTCAAGGTGGAGTGGGATAACCCTGCGGAGAACCGTACCTGCAAGAACTCCAGCACTGAACCAACTGGGCAGTTAACTGGGTCAAGCTGGCGGTTGCCGCGTCAAGAAGTGAAGGTTCACTTTAAGGAGTACAGTTTACTCGTGGAGGGAGCTCTGGACTGGAGAATGGTCTTAGCAACCTCAGTTGAGAGACCAGAACTTATGAGCTGTGCCCCCTCAGGGGCCACATTCACAGTTCCAAAACTCCGGGCGGGGGGAAGGCCTTGCCTGAGAGAGGAGATCCCTCCTGACGGAAATCTCCCAAGGAGAGCCGTCGAAAAGGGACATCATGTCCGAGAACCATACTCGGCATGGCCAGAATGGGGCCACTAGCAGAAGACGGACCCCATCCCAGCATACTTTCTCCAGAACTTCCAGGAGCAGAGCGATCCAGGGAAAGGCGTACAGACGAAGCCTCGGCCAAGTCTGTCCCACGGTGTCCAGTCCAAGAGGAGCTGGATGCGTCAGAGAGAACCAGAGGGGACAGTGCGATGTCTCCTGAGTAGCAAACAGGTCCACCTGAGCCTGGCCAAACAGTCTCGGGGTGAAGCCTCCATTCCGCGGGCCTCGGCCCCTGCCTCGACAGGATGTCTGCTCCCATATTGAGATGCCCAGGGATGTTAACTGCTCTCAGAGAGGAGTTTCCCCTGGGATCACACAAGGATCTGGTGTGCCAACCTGTAAAGGGGGTGCGAACACAGAACTCCCTGGTGGTTCATGTAAGAGACCACCGCTGTGTTGTCTGTGCACACCCACACTTGGCAATCTCTGGGAGAAAGTGTTTCAATGCTAGAAACATGGCCAGCATCTCCAGGCAGTAGATGTGCCACGTGAGATGGCGACCACTCCACAGACCGCCGGCCGAGCGGCCACTCATGACCGCTCCCCAACCGGTGAGGGACGAGTCCGTCGCTAGCGTTATGCGGCGACAAGGAGCTCCCAGCACCGGGCCCAGAGACAAGAACCAAGGCATCCTCCACATGTCTAAGGCACGTAGGCATCGCCGCATGACCTTGAGCATTTGGAGCGGGTTTCCCCTCGGGGAGAACCCCTTGGTCTTGAGCCACCAATGTAGGGGTCTCATGCACAGCAGGCCAAAAGGTATCACGTTGGACGCAGCTGCCATCAGACCCAGCAGTTTTTGAAACTGCTTGACAGTGAGTGACTGGCCTTCTCTCACTCTCACGACTGCAGTGAGGATCGACATGATCCGAGCAGGAGACCGACATACCTGCATCGTGGTCGAACCCCACACCACGCCCAGATAAGTGGTTCTCTGTACTGGAGAAAGCACACTTTTCTTGGCATTTAGTCTTAACCAAAGCTCTTTCATATGGGCGACAACGACATCTTGATGCAGAACCACCATCTGCTCTGAATGAGCTAATATCAACCAATCGTCGATGTAGTTGAGTATGCAGATGCCCTGGAGTCGCAGAGGAACCAGAGCAGCATCGACACACTTGGTGAAAATGCGTGGTGAGAGTACAAGGCCAAAGGGAAGAACCCGATACTGGTAAGCTTTGCCCCCAAAAGCAAACCTCAGGAACTTCCTGTTAAAGCACACCTTTCTTGGCGTTTAGTCTTAACCAAAGCTCTTTCATATGGGCGAAAACGACATCTCGATGCAGAACCCCCATCTGCTCTGAATGAGCTAATGTCAACCAATCATCGATGTAGTTGATTATGCGGATGCCCTGGAGTCGCAGAGGAACCAGAGCAGCATCGACACACTTGGTGAAAGTGCGTGGTGAGAGTGCAAGGCCGAAGGGAAGAACCCGATACTGGTAAGCTTTGCCCCCAAAAGCAAACCTCAGGAACTTCATGTTTTGAGGAAGGATGGAGATATGGAAGTATGCGTCCTTCAGATCTATCGTGACAAACCAGTCCTCGGACCTGATCTGAGACACGACTTGTCAT
>NW_015542453.1:1226291-1230033 GCF_001515605.1 Sinocyclocheilus anshuiensis
ACGACGTAGATCTAAAATTGGACGCAACACCCCATCCTTCTTCGGAACTATGAAGTACCGGCTGTAGAACCCGGACTCTCTGTCATAAGAAGGGACCACCTCGATGGCCTCTTTCCTCAAGAGAGTGGTTACTTCTTGTTCCATTACCAGAGCCTGCTCGGGGCCCACCAGAGTGGGAAGAACCCCGCAGAAACGAGGCAGTGGAGAACCGAACTGGATTCTGTGGCCTCTCTCTACAGTGTGCAGGACCCATTGAGACACATTTGGCAGACGTTTCCACGCTAAGGGAATCAGTCTCTCAAGACTGACCTCTGGTGTAACCAGAGTGGCTAGATCGGTGCCCTGAAACGTCGAACTGGCAGGGAACGACCACTGTAGCTGCTCTAGAGACCTCCTCGGAGGTAGTGAGTGCTCCAGCACTGCTACATTTCCGGGGGATACTTAGAGTCGTGCTCGCTGGAGACCGCTGTGCCCTAAAGCACCGGAGGTGGCAGGGCTGACAGACCGATCTCCTGAGGGCACAGAGGGGCCTGCCCTCAGAAGTCCTGAGCCATGGGCATGGCTTCTTGGCCGAAGACCCCAATTGAAAATGACGGTCCTCAGACCTGTCATCTCCTTGGAAGACTTAGACTGACAGAACCAGAGCCTGCTCAGGGCAGTACCCAATAAGACACATCTGGCAGGGGCTCCCACACCGCCAGGTGACCTATTAAGGGAACCAGTCTCTCGAGACAGGCCTATGGTGTACTTAGAGCGGCCAGCTTGGTACCCTGAAGTGGAGGACCAGCAGGGGACGACCGGACTAGCTGCTCTAGAGACCTCCTTCGAGGTAGCGAACACCCCAGAGCCGCTACTTTTCTGGGCGGACACTGAGAGTTACGCTCGCTGGAGGTCGCTGTGCCCTGAAGCACCGGATGTGGCAGGATTGACAGACCAATCTATTGAGGGCACTGAGGAGCACCGGCACTGTATAATGAGGTGTACACCGCTCTTCCCCAGAGGGGCCGGGCCCTAGGTGTCAGGAGGTTTTTTAGACGAAGACTATCCAGCGAGAATGACGGTCCGCAGACCCGCCTCCCGCCAGAAGCCTTCGGCCTGGGAGCGCCACTCTGACTCTAAATTATGGGGAGTACTAGAAGTGACGCTCCCTTAATGAGGAGCTGGAACACGTTAGGTTGGGACTGCTCCCGCTCAGCAGGCCCTGCTGACCACCTCAACCTCCTCGAAGGAAGATAGGTAAACACACTCTCACTCGAGAAATTTTCATCCCAAGAACTCCTGTATATCTAACTTCTCATAGTCAGATAAAATACTTCATTTAATTCCTCAGAATTAAATGCAGTCAAACAACTAGACATTTAAACATGGTCTGGTGTGATACGATTCATATTAAAAGCCGAAAATTATGTAATGCACGTGGCGGCAGCGCGCGTTTGGCTGAAGACTATCGAGCGAGAATGACCGAGAATGACCGAGACTCGATTCTAATGCATAAGACTTTCTTCCCTCGAGAAGAAACGTCAGCGGGAGCAGAGCTAAACATCCAATGTAATGTACGTTTTATTTTTTAGGGACATTTATAGAATGAACACAGCCAGCCCCCTCAAGAGCTGACTGCGTGCTCTGCTCCAAAACAGACTACACATAAATCGCGTGCATCCCCACCCCTTATTTAGCGAGGGCAGGGAGAACGAGCAATCCAAAAGCAGTCTACTCATATGCAAACAATATCAATCTCCTCAGAGAAAGATAGCTGCAGCAGCGAGCTCTCACTCAGAGGGGGAAGAGACTGCAGCGCGGGCTTCCAAACCCCGAGAGAGAGCGCTAGATCTAGGGAGTGCAGGTGGAGAAAGCGCGAGCCCGTCTCCAACTCGTCCGCTAGATCCAAGTGCGATCCCCGCGATCTCAATCGCCTCCGTGCCTCAGCAGCAGTGGGACTGGAACCGCAACGATCACAACAGACACAGTGTGCCTGGTGGGAGCAGAGCGTTTGCAGCGGGTAAAAGCACAATAAGCCCCCTCGAGAGCTGACTGTGCGAGCTCCGCTCCTCAGCAAACACACAAACCGTGTGTATCCCCAAACGTAATGTAACGCGGGCAGGGAGGAACACACAGTCTAACATGCTGCTTGCTCTTGCCCTTAAGCTTTGTCTTTTGAGAAGCATAGACATAATATGCTTGTGCAACTGGGACAGACAACAATAAATAAGACAGACACACACAGAGCGCTTGCTGAATGACAGAAAGCTGCTGGTCAAAGCCACTAGAAGGCAAGCCTGCAACTATTAGCCGAAAAAGCCAAATGGCTAAAGCTAACACTTTATTAAAGCTAACGCTTTAATAAAGCATTAGCTTTAACACTTTATTAAAGCTAACGCTTTATTTATATAGCATAAAGTTCAACTTAAACATATACTATTTAAATACGAATAAAGTGGGGGTATATATGCTTTTATCAGTGTTTTTTTAATAAACATGTCTCAATATAACATTCCGACTACAGTAAAAAAGCTTTTACTATTCTAAAAACACAGATTTGTGAGCAGTATTGGAATTGAAGATGTTAGAAATACCCGTCATTGTTGTCATGTGGTGAATTTGACCAATCTTGAAACAGCTGTGTCGTCATCAGCACTCCTGCAGTCGCTCTGAAAAATCTGCGCCAGCTGAGTCAGCCGGCTGCTCTCGAAACGCTATCGTGGTACTTTGATGCCACATGTGACAGTGATGTGGTGTCGGCACCGGTTCAAGTCGGACAAGATTTCTAAACGGCATGCACTGCTTCAAGTCATCCGCCGATCGGTCTGCGCAGCGCCGCATGAAGTCGAACACACCTAATCTCTGCTGCCGGTGTGTCCACCGCACGTGCTTTTAAGCTTCCTGTGCTTAACTCAAGCTGTTCCCCTTCAGGAACTCCAGCTGCGTCGAAACACTATGGGAACGCCTTCAGCGTGACCATGCTCTGAATCAAGTGTGTAATCAGTCCAATGGATGGGCGAGATGTCACGGGCGGGGTGACGTAGCGACCAAGAAGCTTAAAAGCACGTGCGGTGGAATCGGCGTCAGCTTTTTGTCATTCAGCAAGCGCTCTGTGTGTGTGTCAGTCTGATATCTGTTTGTGAGTCTTATAGAGTTGGGGTACTCGGATTCGTACTCGGACTCGAGTCCGGTCTCGAGTACAGTTTTTTAAAGGACTCGGACTTGTCACAGACTCGGATGCATTTTTACTCGGACTTGACTCAGACTCGAGCCTTTCGGACTCGGAAAATATGTCAGAGTCCAAGGGACAGTTGACGGAAATGTCACTGACTCGATGCATTATCACGAAAGTGATATTCAGTATTTGCATGTGCTTTTAAGTCTTGTCCAGTACTTGAAAGCCGATGGGTTTCTGTGCTCACACACCGAAAGCTCACTCATAGCTTGTAAGTAATACTTGGAGTGTTTACTTGCCTTCGGTAAGCTTGAGAATGTTTTATTACATTAGTTTATTATTTTTTGCTTTTGTATTGATTTTTTTTTTAAACAGTGGCAGTTTCTAGCTTCAAAGAAAAATAATTTTTCTATTTAAAAATAAAACAGGTGTGTGTTGCCTGTGACTTATGGAAAGTATATGTAGGGCTTTTATACACAGTGTGTGCCATTGTATAGATTAGGTTTATCCCTCAGAGCTTCATTTTTATCCAAGAAAAAATTAAAAATGCCCTGTCTAAGGGAGATGGTCCTCACTGCAGAACACAAG
>NW_015542454.1:0-19453 GCF_001515605.1 Sinocyclocheilus anshuiensis
CCCTAAGGTCGCAAATCTCTGGACTTTTGGTAGTACCTAGGATAGTAAAGTCCATTAAAGGAGGTAGAGCTGTTTTGGATTTGGCTCCCAAACTCTGAAATAGCCTTCCTGATAACATTCGGGGTTCAGACACACTCTCTCTGTTTAAATCTAGATTAAAGACACATCTCTTTGGCCAAGCATTCAAATAATGCATCTCATAATCTTGTACTGCAGTTATATCTGATCAAATACACATTATTATTCTTTAGCTTGGGTTAAACAAATAAATTTTGCTTGGTTGGAACAGCAGCTACGCTAATTATGTCTCTATTTGTTTCTCTGTTTTTTGCCACAGGATTGACATCCCGTGGTAACTAGGATTTACATAAGCTTCAGTCTGGATCCAGAACACCTGAGAAGAGATGATGCCAATCCCTCAGAGGACCTCAGATGATGCCAACCCTGAAACAACATACAGAACTACCAAATTTTGCTATAAGTTTGATTCCATCAAATAATAATTATTTTTAATAGTGTTCATCGTCTGTTTGATTACGTCTTTAATTGATTACGTCTTTAATTGATTTTTCCGTACATTTCTACCATATGTACATTAACTGATAGTCACCACTGATAAGCTACCACTAAATATTGTAGAAACTTAATTTGCTGTAAAGTTGAAAACTTTGTATTGAAAAGCGCTATACAAATAAACTTGAATTGAATTGTATATATATATATATATATATAATGTAAATACGAAGCTTAAAATTAAATGCCACTTCAAATAATAATTATATTATATGAATTATAAACTATTACAATTAATATAATATAAATATAATAAATAAGTAGCTGCAAAAGTCGGGCAATTTTGTCTCTAAAATTCCTTGACTGTAAACTGCTTTAATTTGGAGTGAGATATACGGGGGAGTGGCTTCATTGCATCAGATATATGTCACTGCTCACAGCTGATTGGTCCAGTTTGGGTTTGTGATCTCTAACCCAGAATAAAACCTGCTCCGGAGCAGGGTAGCCGTGTAGCGTAAGTTACCATGGACACGAAACCCATTAAAAACCAACCCACCTTCTTGAGACCAAAAACTGTAGTTTCATTGTGTGTAGTTTAACTACTGTACATGATGCACTTTCCTGAAAGAAATGAGGCCAGCGCCAATGTGGTGTGATTGAATTTTGTTCTTTGCTCATAGATGCAGCGTACAATTTTTGAGGCCGATCTTGACAGTTTAAATAATGAGGAGGAGGATGACTTCCAGCTGTGCTCAGGGAGGAAAAGACATATTGCCCTGTTGAGTTCAGAAAGCTAGCACATGGCTCATACCTTTTGGAGCAAATACTCTGAGGCAGTGTCTGCTGATCTTCATGATGCAATCATGCAAGAAACAAATCATTTAACTCTCTCTGGGTCAGATAAGGGGCCAGTTACAGTTAGGAATGTTAAACTTCACCTGTACACCCTGATCAGAGAATTACCAATAAAATGCTTTAAATAAATGCCCAGATGGGTTGACCTTTGCAAAATGAGCTCAATAGCCTTGCTGAATACATTAGATGGAGCTTTTCGGTTAATGTTAATTCTTTGATAAAACTTCAAAACATAGGATTTGTGTCTCAAGACTTTGCTGACTTGGTACATAGGGTAAGATGGGGGAAGATTATGTCAATATTAGCACGTGTCTAAGTTTATGTCACTGCTTTAATAAGTGCAAAATGCAGCACACAGAAACATTGCTTAAAATACTACATTACATACTACTCATATGGAGCAACATCATGACAATACTTTTTTAATAATGAATAGAAAATGTACTATGAAAACAATATTTCACTGGTTCACTGGCTGGGTAAATGTCCCTAAAGTCCCTAAGAAAACTTTGTTTCATTGTTAACAGTATCATCAAAAGATTAACACATAAATAAATAAAATGTCCGAAGTACACAGCTCCCATCACGGACATAAAGTATTAAACATAAATAAAGTGTTTTGCTCATTTGACCAACAACATTGGGGGTTCTAATGTTCAGTAAATTGATATCAGCTTCAATACTTCCACTTTTTAGACATTTAGATATCTAAAATGTGCATTAGAAGGTCAAAAAGATTTCACTTGGTTTTGATAGCACCTCCGCTAAATGCTCTGTTTCGCAGGATAGTTGCATAATGTCTAACAGCAAAGCACACTTGCCATAAATGCTTTGCAGGTGTTGTTGCAGTCTGACTCAATGGAGTGGAGGGAGTCCTCATTAGAGGGTATTTGATCTCAGCTCTGGGCTTTGTCCTCTCAATATGAAGAGTTTAAAAGCTCTTTTCTGTTATACTATACACTATACTATAAAGTGCTTTTAGTGTTTTCAGTAGGCCTTGTATTTATTTCAAACAGGAAGGACTCGATCAGACTTCAGTTTATTTAGAGTATGTAATATGGGTGACAAGATGTGTAGGTGGAACGGTTGTACAACATCTATCTATCTATCTATCTATCTATCTATCTATCTATCTATCACTTAAAAATAATTATTTGTTATAATTATTTATAAAATTATTTATTTTAATTATTTTATTTTTATAGTAATTATAATGATTTTTAGTTAAATATTACAGCTATGTGAAGGTTTTTGAATTTTTATTATACTTCGGCACAATCACATTGCAATTCTGCAGCCTGTTTGCTACCTCAATTCCAATTCAGTTCAAATACAGGAGTTGAACTGAAATTCAAAAGGCACTCTCAATTCAAATTGCATTCTGAATGGTGCACAGCCCAAATATGTGGGAAGCAGCCAAATAATTAATGTCTTAATAAAAATATTGGTGAGGGTAAGATTTTTAGGACCTAAACTTTCAGAACGTCAATGGAAAATTCTAACCATGATAGAAAAACAAACATTTGTGTGTGTTTGATTAGACCACAAACTCACTGCATAAACACTTCATCACCAATATTTGTCAGCACTTGAAGTGTTTAAACACTCACAGAGTCAGTACCAGGGGCATTGCCAGAGGCTCAGAACTAGTAGGACAATGCCTGTCTCTCCACTGTGGAAAAGACAGAAATTCATTCAGGTCAGGTTTCAATGAAGTCAGCAGGCAAATTAAAATGCATTCAGCTATTTACATAATCAAATACTGCCAGGCGTAGGTATTCAGAACCATCTGAAACAAAGAGAAGCCATTTTGATTATTAAAGTGGGATATCTCAGGATCAGATTCTAAACACAAAATCTCTGCCAATGTCAACATTCATCATAGCTGAAGTATTGTATGAAGTTGCACTTGTGTATGTTCCAGCTGTCCTATAAAGTCATGTGCTTGACACATTAAAGGATTAGTTAACTTCCAGAATAAAAATTTCCTGATAATTTACTCACCCCCATGTCATCCAATATGTTCATGTCTTTCTTTCTTCAGTCAAAAATAAATTAAGGTTTCTGAGGAAAACATTCCAGGATTTTTCTCAATATAGTGGACTTCAACGGGGACCAATGGGTTGAAGGTCCAAATTGCAGTTTCAATGCAGCTTCAAAGGGCTCTTCAGGATCCCAGCCAAGGAATAAGTGTCTTGAACGATCAGTCATTTTCTAAAAAATAAAATAAAAATGCATATACTTTTTTAACCACAAATGCTCGTCTTGCACTAGCTTGACTTCAAGCATTACGTAGTCACGTTGGAAAGGTCATGCATGACGTAGGCGGAGGTACTGACCCAGTGTTTACAAAGCAAACGTGCAAAGAAAGTCAAACGCCTTTTACAAAAAAAGGTAATACAATAATGTCGGACGATTTTGAAGTTGGAGGAGAAAATGAGATCAAGTTTTTCGCCCTACCCTTCCTTTTTGAACCAGAGTACACAGACAAAGAACTAACCACACGTGACCTTTCCAACATTACATTTAGACATTTAGCAGACGCTTTTATCCAAAGCGACTTACAAATGAGGACAATGGAAGCAATCAAAATCAACAAAAGAGCAATGATAAGCAAGTGCTATAACAAGTCTCAGTTAGCTTAATGCAGTACACGTAGCAAGTTTTTTTTTTAAATCATATAATAAATAAAAAGAAAACAGATAGAATAGAAAAAGAATAGAGCAAGCTAGTGTTAGAGGCCTTTTTTGCTTTTGTTAATCAGAAGTCAGAAAGTCAGAATTATAATTGTATAATAAATAAAAAGAAAACACATAGATAGAATGCAAAAAGATTACAGAAGCAAGTGTTAGGTTTTTTTTTTAAGAAAACAAGCAGTTAGTAAATAAATAGAGTGCAAGTCTAAAAGGGGCACGTTTGGCACGTTTATAAAGAATATAAGTAGAATAGAGAGTGCTAGAGTTAGAGGGTCAAATAAAGATGGAAGAGATGTGTTTTTAGCCTCAATCATAACTCCAAGGTTTCTGGCTGTTTTTGAAGGAGTTATGGTCGATGTGCTTAACTGGATGGTGAAATTGTGATGAAACGATGGTTTGATGGAACCACAAGCAGTTCTGTCTTGGCAAGGTTGAGTTGAAGGTGATGGTCCTTCAATTCAGCAAGAAATGCAAGAAACGCCAGCAAGAAATGTCTGTTAGACAAGCTGAGATGCGAGCAGCTATCGTCGGATCATCAGGATGGAATGAAGTCTCAAACCACTGGAGTGTGGTTCCTGGGATGCCCTTTGCCAATAGGGTTGACAGGAGGATCTGGTGGTTAACCGTGACAAAAGCAGCGGATAGATCCAGCAAGATAAGTATTGAAGATTTGGAATCTGCTCTTGCCAGTCTTAGTGCTTCAACAACTGAGAGCAAGGCAGTCTCGGGTGAATGTCCACTTCTGAAACCAGACTGGTTGCTGTCGAGGAGGTTGTTCTGTGTGAGAAAGGCAGAGACTTGGTTGAACACAGCTCGTTCAAGTGTTTTTGCAATGAAAGGAAGAAGGGAAACCGGTCTGTATTTCTCTAAAAGAGAGGGTGGGTTTCTTAAGTTTAAGTTCCTTTTTTCCAACATGATAGCGTAATGCATCATGTGTCATAGACACACAATGCAGAGCTAGTGCAAGATGAGCATTTGTGGTTAAAAGTATATAAATTTAAATTTTTTAGAAAATGACAGATCGTTTCGCTAGACAAGACCCTTATTCCTCAGCTGGGATGGTGTGGAGCCCTTGAAGCTGCATTGAAACTGCAATTTGAACCTTCAACCCCGTGATCCCAATTAAGGTCCACTATATGGAGAAAAATCCTGTAATGTTTCCTCAAAAACCTTGATTTTTTTCTTTCTGAAGAAAGAAAGATATGAACATGTTGGATGACATGGGGGTGAGTAAATTATCAGGAAATGTTTATTCTGGAAGTGAACTAATGCGTTAAGCAAAACAGACAGAGAAGTATGACTACAATCAAACGTAAATGTCAATTCCTGAAGTTAAATAACTGTCAGTGAAAGAATCCTCAGATGTTGTGTCCTCAAACACAGTGAGGGAGCTCATATCATCAGGAGTCCAGCACACTTTCAAAAGCAGCAGGAGATCAAGAAGAATAATGAAAAAGACGAAAGAGCAGCGTTAAAAGAGACGAGAGAGAAACTGTGCCATAATATGACCCGGATCAAAATGAGTGACTGCGAAGATGGGATTGCTGATGTACCATATCGAGATATCACATCAGGGTAGATTAAAGACTTGGGGAACTCTAATATAGGAATGACAGAGTTTTAATATAAACATTTCCTGATTGAATAGAGTCTTAAACATGTTTGGCATTAATGAGAAGGGAGTTGGGGGATGGGTTACGCCGAACATTATGGGATTAATTGGAATGCTTGGTCCACGGAAGTGTTTGGATTCTCCGCCAGTTGTTTTCTCTGTTTCTTCCCGATTAGATGACACCTTGGCTGAGGCACTCGTGCTCCAGAATAAAAATGACTCCTCTAGGGGTCCGCTGCTCTCCCTCAGTCTTTGCCGTGAGCATCACAGAGCAAGTGTGGAATTTTAATGAAGGTGTTTGAGGAATAAGTAGAGAGGTTTTTAGTCATCTACACAACTTTACATAATCAGCCTCTTTGTATAACAGCATCAAACTGTTTTGCTGCTTTGGATGAAGTCCTCAAAGATTGCTCGAGAGTCATGTTAAAAACACAGGTTCACAAAATTCCCCCAAAAGCACCTGTCATTGTCTCTGGAGGCTGAGCAATAATAAAAAGTAGTATGGTGCTGTTTATGAGGTGTATTAGAATATGTGTGGAATTTTTTCCTGATGTTGTAGCAGCACAGTAGGATTTAAAGAGCATTGAAAGTGTCAATAATGCCAATGAGTCTAGTCTGAGGGGAGTCGCTGACATTTTTCATGGGCTGTGAGCCGTGAAGGGAGCGGTGATACTGTTCATATGCTTACATATAGAGGAGCTGACCCCAAAACTAAGCCGCTATGTCATGCTCCCCTATAATAAATACTTTTTTTCATAAGGGATTATTTAACCTTGACATTTCTCCCTGGCACGAGCAGAGAATATCAGCTCTACAGATTCATTAAGACAGATGCCCAGAGAAGTTCTGACACTGAGCAGAAACGGAGTGTCAAGGAGGCATCATCCTCTGGCTTAAAAAAGTAATCTGATTATCAGCCTAACAATGCGAGTTTAAAATAGGAGATGAGAGAGCTGCAGGGACCTCTGGCTATGGATCGTGATGGTGTTATGAATGTGCGCATGCATTATGAACTTAAAATATGAAGACTCTATTCATACGAGTGTTATGCAATATTTAGTTGAGTTCATTACTTGCTACCAAATTACAGCAACATATTCAGATCTTGCTTGCATGCCACTGCTTAACCATCCAAACAAATCTGTGCTTTCTTTTTTCGACAAATTGTTTATATATCTTAACTAGTGCTATATCACTTAGGCAGGATGGGCTTTTTTATTTCTTTTTGGGGTATAATTATTCAAATGGTTTAATAATGACCAAAATGTCTCTCTGGTGACATTCAAACATCAGTTTGGAAGATAACAAACAAATAGATATACAGACCATGCTATACAGTATTGTATAACACACTCGTCAGCATTAAGCATGTAACCTTAATGCTTCAGTGAAACCTGAAGATACCAAAGAATAGACAAGTCCTTGGCATGGATTCCTATATGGCCATTTCTGAATGTGTCATGCTGGGACCAGCTGGGATCGAAGCATAGTTCTGAAAAGAAGGATGTTCATTGTGCCACTGGCACTGTTAAGGCAACTGTTAATCCAGTCACTTGCTACTGGCTAAACGGCAGCTCCACCTTCAAGTTTCAACCTGCAGGATAGAATACAGCTCATCCTTCCCATCTAATGCCGGTGTGACGTATCCCAATCCCATAACATGTTCGTTAATTTAGGCAAGCCTGATATCTTCAAAGGTTTTTTTTTCTCTCTACATTTCTGTCACCTGATGGAGTTTGGGTTCCTTGCCGTTGTCACCTTTGGCTTGCTTAATAATTAATATTCAGTAATATCCTCGATTTGATGGCATCGACACTATTGGATGAGAACAAAATTTGATCTCAATCGAGCTGAATATTTACACTATTGTCTTCTGATTTACAGCTCCATTTAATTTGTTCATAATTCATGAATTTTGCAACATCAACAATGTTATTGAAATTAACTGAATCAACACTGAACTGACTCCACTGTCTTCTAAAGAGCTGCTTATTGCCAAACTGACATTGTTTCATAAATGATGTTTTATTAACAAAGTTCGGGAGGAGCCCGTACAGATAATTAACCTGATGCTGCAGCAGTGCCCACTCCCGCAGGAGCCTGTATCTTTATTTCCAACTGCTGCATCAGTGCCCGCTCCTGCAGGAGCCCGTATCTTTAATTCTAACTGCCGCAGCAGTGCCCATTTCCGCAGAAGCCACTTTCTCTTTTCAGATGCCGCAGCAGTGCCCGCTCCCGCAGGAGCCTGTATCTTTATTTCTAACTGCCGCAGCAGTGCCCGTTTCCGCAGAAGCCACTTTTTCTTTTCAGATGCCGCAGCAGTGCCCACTCCCGCAGGAGCCTGTATCTTTATTTCTAACTGCCGCAGCAGTGCCCGCTCCCGCAGGAGCCCGTATCTTTATTTCTAACTGCCGCAGCAGTGCCCGCTTCTGCAGAAACCACTTTTTCTTTTCAGATGCTACAGCAGTGCCTGCTCCCGCAGGAGCCTGTATCTTTATTTCCAACTGTTGCAGCAGTGCCCGCTCCCGCAGGAGCCTGTATCTTTATTTCTAACTGCTGCAGCAGTACCCGCTTCTGCAGAGGCCACTTTTTCTTTTCATATGCTGCAGCAGTGCCCTCTCCCGCAGGAGCCTGTATCTTTATTTCCAACTGCCACAGCAGTACCCGCTCCTGCAGGAGCCTGTATCTTTATTTCCAACTGTTGCAGCAGTGCCTCCGTCTTTATTTCTAACTGCCACACATTTCCGGCTTCCGCAGAAGCCACATTCTCTTTTCAGATGCCGCAGCAGTGCCGGCTTCCGCAGAAGCCACATTCTCTTTTCAGATGCCACAGCAGTGCCCGCTTCCGCAGAAGCCACATTCTCTTTTCAGATGCCGCAGCAGTGCCCGCTTCCGCAGAAGCCACATTCCGCCGCAGTGACTCTACTCCAAGCAACGTCCAGCACCCCACCAGCCTTAAGCTCTGCAAGATTTGGGGAGTTATCAATGCCCCACTTTGGCTGCTGTCCCGCGCTAATCGCATCTTTTGGGGGGAGCGCTCTGGGTCCGAGCAAAATACTAAGCTCGGAGCCCTCTCCCAGGACAGGGGGGAGTACTCCGGGTTTGGGAGAAATTACCAAGCTCAGAGCCCTCTCCCCGGACAGCACGCCAAATCACATTTATCCCGCTTTATTATCTGTAGAGCGAACTTGTGAAATTATGTTTTATTAACAAAGTTCGGGAGGAGCTTGTACAGATAATTAACCTGGCTAATTCATCATCACCAATCACATCATCTATCCTATCAGCTCGAGAGAGAACCTCTATAAATAGCCTAAGCCACTTTACCTTCATTCTCTCTAAGTCTTTCAGCATCCCTCCTCAACCCCGACTCCTCACTATCAGCCGTTCCTACTCTAAGAGGGGGGTGGGGGTGCTCTGGGTCTGGGCAAAATACCAAGCTCAGAGCCCTCTCCCCGGACAGCACGCCAAATACGCATACCATTTATCCCACTTTATTATCTGCAGAGCAAACTTGTGAATGAATGAACTTTACACAGTTACTGAATTGAACTGAACCAACACTGAACTGACTGGAGCTGAATAATGACTCTGTTGTTGTGCTACAACTGCTTTAGCAGAAATTGCCTAATATTTGAAGTTTGCATCACAGATCCTGTTATTTTCCCGTTTAAAGGGATAGTTCACCCAAAGGTGAAAAGTATGTCATTAATTACTCACCCTCATGTTGTTCCAAACCCGTAAGACTTTCGTTTATCTTTGGAACATACATTAAGATAGTTTTGATGAAATCTGAGAGAGCTTTCTGACCCTGCATAGACATCAACGCAACTGAAACAGTCAAGGCCCAGAAAGGTAGTAAGGACATTGTTAAAATAGTCCATGTGACATCAGTGGTTCATGAGAATATCTGTTGTGCACAGAGAAAACAAAAATAAAGACTTTATTCAACAATTTCTTCTCTTCTGTGTCAGTCTTTCATGCACATTCACAATAGTACCACAATGCATGCGTGTGCATTCCTCTGCTTGTAAACAAGGGGCAGTGCATCCGGGTTTATGGAGTTTCTTTTGTCTTTTTTATTCAATCAAACATACTGTGTTTGAGAGTAAAACTAATTATTTTGTAATAAAAAAAATAAAAGAATGCAAAAAAAAGTATTCTTTAGGCTCAAAAATAAAGACATTGATAACAAAATTCTTTGCAGTTCGTGTAAATCTTTGAAAATCTTTAGTTTTCTTTGTGCACTTCAAACACTTTTCATCACAAAACCACAAATCTTGCTCTCTTTTCTGCTGTTTTTTTTTTTGCATGTCTAAATCTTTTGCTTGCGAGTTGAAAAGTTTTTCTTGCGAGTGAAGCTGTATCTGGTCTCTACCCACCAGGATGAAAGGCCTTTTTTTATTGATCACTCTAGATTGAAGTGACAGGTTGACCACGCCCACTAAACTTTCCCGCCACTGCTGCCGCCAGTCTGACAGAAGAGCGAGCAAGGTTGTAGCAATGGCGAGCAACAGGTAATTTACTGGCTAAGATAACTAATTTAACATCTTAAACTCAGGGACAAGTGAACTTAATTATTCTCTCTTCTTATGCTCTCCCATCTAAATAAGTAATGTTAGCTAAGCCCATTTGTAGTTGCTAGTTGGTGATATCGGCATCTCGCAGCGGCACTTCCGGCGGCATCTCCAGCAGCCAGGGTCTGTCTCTGGCAGCTGCCACTGTAGTGGCATCTCTAGCAACCAGGGACTGCCGCTGGCCAATGACATAATTCGATGTAATACTTTTTATTTTAAAAACTACATTTCAACAAAATAACATTATATACCACAGCACAGGACTGTAATTTGTAAGCATTTGTCATAAATTTTGTTAATAAAGCTCTGATATTTGTGTACTGTACAGACAGTAAGGGAGATATTGGAAGCATTGTCTAAGGTGAGATATTGGCAAAATATATTCAGTCAGTTTGCTCACTTGGCATTTACTATAACCCTGTAAACATAAATTTGAATGAATTATTGGACTTCGTTTTGTAGTGTGAGGTAAATTTGCAGACGGTCCCTGAAGCAGCCTAGGCGAAAATGCAGCGAATATCAAACCTAAAACTAACTTTACCATGCTATCAGAGCTTTATTAACAACATTTATGATAAATGCTTACAAATTACAGAGCGCTAAGACTACACCAAAGCTGGCTTGTTGAGCTCAGTGCAGGAAGGTGGTGACCCCATGTCCCAGGCCACTGCTAAGTCCTCGAAGAGGATAGCGAAGCGGTCCTAGCACGGACAGACCAGTGATGTATGGAGCTGCTCTTTCTTAGTAGATGGTGGGAATAGCACCACTCCTTCCCAGAAGGAGGGCCGGTGGATAATTTTTTGTAGCGCTAGGGTGTGGCTAGCACTACCCAACCCCTCCTGCTGGCTCATTTGGACAATTCGACTCGGCTAAGTGATTCAGTTTGCCAAGCGACCCCCCAGGTTCAGCGGCATTCTCGAGACTTCGGTGGCAGTCCGAGATGCCCCTGTCCTGTGCGAGGAGATTGCTGTCCTGCTGGCAAAGGACGCAATCGAGCCTGTCCCTCCAGTCGAGGTGAAGCAGGAGTTCTACAGCCCTTACTTCATCATACCAAAGAAAAGTGGTGGACTTCGGCCAATCTTGAATCTGCGAGTCTTGAATCAGGCCCTTCACAAGCTTCTGTTCAAGATGTTGACACAGAAGCGCATCCTTACATGCAGCCAACCCCGGACATTGGTTTGCAGTGGTCAACCTGAAGGTTGACCACTGTACTTTCACTTCTTGATTCTTTCTTAACACAGACCGTTTCTTCAGTTTGCTTTTGAGGGTCGGATGTATCAGTACACGGTCCTTCCCTTCGGGCTGTCCCTGTCTCTGTCCCCCCATGACTTTAACAAAGTCACGGAGGGCACTCATGCCCAATTACGGGAAATGAGCATCAGGACGATGTTTCGACGACTGGCTCATCATGGCCCAGTCACGAGAATGCGATCACAGGGACCTGGTGCTCCGGCACCTCAGCCAGATGGGGCTTTGGGTCAACTGGGAAAAGAACAAGCTCTCCCCTGTGCAGATAATCTATTTTCTCGATATGGAGTTGGACTCTGTAAAACCAATGTTGGGAAGATTACGACTTATGCATTTGCATTTGCCTTGGCACGCCACGGCTTGTCAACATTTGCAGCACCACAAGTTGTAATGGCGTTCAGTGGTTGTGGCGCTTTCCATAGGGACCCCTAATATCGTCACAACATAACTCATAGTGACCAACTGATAGGGAATGTCTTGGATATGTACATAACCCTCGTTCCCTGATGGAAAGAACGGAGACGTTATGTCCCCTTGGCACAACCCTGAATCACTCGATGAATGCCAGGACATGGTCTCGGCTCCTCAGCATAAACCTGAATGAGCAGATGCGTGCCACTGCCTTCTACACCCATATGTATGGGGCAGTGGCTGGGCATGCAAAATCCACTCGCCAACTCTCATTGGCCATTTCTCTTATACTCAGAGGTGATTGGGGCTCCCATGTAAGACCCCTAATGTCGTCACGACATAACTTTTCTGTTTCCTCCATCATGAAATGAGGGTTACGTACCTAACCGAGATGTTCTACATCAGAACGCCGGCTCCTGCATCAGCAGCGCCACACGCATGCATCATGGTACTCTCCTGAATGTGCGGCGGAGACTGACATGGAAGAGAAGAAACTGTTGAATAAAGTTGTTATTTTTATTTTCTTTGCACACAAAAAGTATTCTTGTAGCTTCATAATATTACGGATGAACCACTGATGTCACATGGACTATTTTTTCAGTGTCCTTACTACCTTTCTGGGCCTTGAACGTTTCAGTTGCATTGCTGGATCCGAAACCTCTTGGATTTCATCAAAAATATCTTAATTTGTGTTCTAAAGAAGAACGAAGGAATGACATGCGGGTGAGTAATTAATAACAGAATTTAAATGTTTGGGTGAAGTATCCCTTTAATACTGTGAAGCTGTTTGAAACAATCTCTATTTTATAAAGAACTATAAAAATAAAGATGACTTGATTTAACATGTCAAATTGAGAGGTGGTTGGTTTGAATGTTCAAATGAGGCTACTGTATGATTTGTGAACAGTTTGAATATAGCATACGAGTTATGTGGACTACTTTTAAAGTGTTTTTTTTTTTTGTCATTTTTACAGCTTTCAGATAAGGCAGATAATGGTACAGGTTTACAGCTGAGACCAGAGTGACATTTTGGTGGTGCAGGATAAAAGTCAGTAGGATGGCATTTCCTTATGAGAGCATGGTGACAAGGAAGTTCATAAAAACATGAAGTTCCTACATTTTCAGCAGTACAAACTTCTGTAACTTGGTTGTGCTTTCATTTCAAAGAGAATATATAAAGCAATAATCACAGGCAGGATGCCAGTGGTACAGTGATACACAGAACAGTGCTGAGGATACCGCATGAATACTAGAATGTCAAATGTGCTGATGTCTTGATTTTTTTTGAGCATGTGGCTTATTTTGAAATCAGTCAGAATAACAGGATGACCATCTAAGGAATTATTCTCCGGCTTGCTTACAGAGTTTATTGGTAAATCCACTGTAACCCACAGAATTTTAAGACATGTGGGACATAGACGCTCAGTGTGCAATATTCTATATACTTTGGTGCTCAAAGAAATAAGAAAAGCAAAGTAAAAACTCATTTTATTGACCTGGGGAAGGCAATATCTGAGCTACATGCCATGGGATGTTAGTATATCAGCAAAAACAGCAGGTATTCAACAGGCACTCAGCCTTTATTTATTAATTACGGGGCCAATGGGAAAAAAAATACTGCAATACACTTCTTCTAAACATGTTCAATACTGTCTGTTATTAACACTCAAATGAGTGTTGAGTAGATGTAAATATAGTTTAAAATAAACATTTTATTTAAAAAAAAAAAAAACATCTTTTAAAGCTTTGCCAAACAACTCCACCACGTGTTCCAACCATCTTGGTGCTGGGGTTGGTTTGCACAACTGCACAGCATGAATTTACTCATTAATTAACAAAAGAGAAAATATTTTGAGACATTCAATGTGTTTGATTTTTACCCAAAAACTGAAGCTTTGATTTAGTCCTAACTGGGTTATTTCTATAATTTGGGTTACCCTACCATGTTAAATAAGTAGAACATATCTACAAAGCTACAGCGCTGAGTATAACACCACTGGATGCTTGTATGAATATATGCATGTACAGTATTATGTATTTTCTTGTTCGAGGACCGTGAAAAGAAGTCACCCCTGGTGTTTTGATTCATGGTAACTGTGGGTTTGGAATTTCACACATCGTATCCTTCTGAAAATCTTCTTCTTCTTTCTTGACTCTCGGGGTGGAGCACATTCAAATGATCTACCCAATCAGCTTAAGAGGAGACCTATATGTATTCATAGCCAACTCACCTACGTTCCACAACAGTTTTCCGCATCCCTCCACCACCTCACTTTTGACGTGATCCTATTCCCAGATAGGGGCACGGAGGGAGTGCTGTGGGTTCGGGCCAAATTCCGTGCTCGGAGCCCTCCCCTCGGACAGCACGCCAAATATGCATAACTGATCATATGCATGAACGTTGGAAGCAACAAAAATTTGGGTGGGTCCAACATAGTTAAGTGTAACTGTTATTCAGTGCTGCAACAAAGACTATGTGATGCCATTAAAAGCAACAGGCGAACAAATGATGAACATTCAGTTAAATAGCAGCTTGTTTAGTGACAGTAGCCTATGTGAGCACACAACCAGACCCAGAGCAGCAGATATGCTACGATGCTTTGTTCATCTTGCTGTGTAGCAGTAGTGCAGCAGGCGCGAGTACTGAAAACACGGAATGGAGTTTAATTAATATGGACTCTGAATGAGCCAAGTGGAATGAATTTGAGGAAGCAGCAGCGTGGAAGTCAAGGCTGTTGCTCAAATGCGGAATGGAGTTTAATTTATTAGGGCATTCCTCAAGTGGAATGGATTTGAGTGGCCGTGCACTGAAAAGTGAACAAACATATGCGCTGAATTAGAGACGTTAAAAGTGAGTGGGTCCAATATCATTGGTCTTAAAAAGTGGGTGGGTCTTGTCCCACCCACATACAATGGTTCCGACGCTCATGTGTAAGTGTGAACTTGGGATTTTTTTTCACTGAGCAATCAATACCATAAGATATGGCATGCTCTGGAGCTCATACTACATGAGAGCATAAAGAACACGTGTAAACAAGCTACTTGGCACAGGGTATATATTTATGCCTGAAAATACTGTATTAGTATGATGAAAATGGTTGGCATTGATGAATGAGCTGTACGCCATGTCAGAATTTAAAACACTTGACAAGATTGTTTGTCATGCAACTAAAGCACCAGTAAATTTTAATCTCACATATTTCTTTTGTCTTTTGTTTCACTGACAAAAGCTTGATTGTGAAGTGCAAAACATTAAATAATAGAAGTTTTTAAAAACATTGAATTTGAAGGGATATTTCACTCAAAAATGAAAATTATGTCTTAATTTACTCACCATCATGTTGTTTCAAACTCACATGATTTTTTTTTCTTCTGAGAACAAAAACAGAGAAGTTCAGCAGGACGTTTAAATATAACAAGGAAACTCCAAAAAGTACCAACAAATAAATAAATAGTGATCCCAATGCTCCAACTAGTAATTAAACATCTAAAATGATCTTTATTTGTATGTTTTCTAAGGTGTACCCTTTTCTCTGCTCGCTTCTTGACGACTGGTGCTTCCCCTCAGCATAAGTGTAAAGTGCAGCATTCCAGCTCTTTAAATATTCAAAGCGAATTCTTGATGGCATGAGTCTGAACCAGTGAAATGTGATTTTCAACCCCATACTGATGTAAACAAAATGATCGAGCTGACTGACACATCCAAAGCGTGCGCATAAAGACGCTTCTCTCAGACAGCACACAATCCCGATAAATACATATACACATGGGCGTAAAATACGCGGGGGATATGGGGGACGAAGCCGCAGGGCGCTCTTGCGCCGAAAGTCTAAAACGAACTCATAGAAGTAATAACTTATGACGTGCCAGGAAATCCCTAATATGGACAGAGGCATCCAGCTATCGCTGTCAATTTTCAGGTTGAACTAGATTAAAAATTATATTAAACTTAAAGATGAAATATGGTATCCTATATAATTCCAAATTTTATTTTTGAAAACGTTGTTATAGAATTCCATTTGAAGTGTGATTTTGAGGTCAACAAACTCCCCGTGCAGTTATTTAATTTTCATAGACAGGCTCTTCTATAATGGATGCTTATATACAAACATAATTTTTCTCCCCATAAGCAGATATGGAATAATAAAAATATTAAATATAAGAACAAATCAATTTTTTATAATAACTTTTTTAAATGATATTCTAATGGTCTCACAGTTGATAAATAATGAAGGATATTTACTTTACATATACTGAATTTTTAGAGAAATTAGGTATTCCAGTACCTCCTCATGAATAGAGTATTGTGGTTGATGCAGTACCAGCAGGATTTAAGAGGCTTTTACAGTCCTTCAGTGAATCTAAGCAATCAACATTTAAAAAAGAGAACTTATTAAAAGGCATTGATATTAAAGATAGAAAATGTAATATGCAGTTTTAGATGTTTGATTCATTGCCCTGCAACATTTCAATATAAGTACTTCTGGAATAACCATTGTGAGAATATCAATTGGAAATTGAATTGGACTTATAATAACAAATACTGTGTCACTAATAAAGTCAGTGAAATTTACTTTAAAATTACACATAATTTATCCAACTAACTAGTTCCTCAAGAGATACAAAGCTGATCTCTCTGAATTTTTTATTAGAATTTTTTTTTTTTTTTTTTGTGGAATGGATTTTGAGACTGTTTTGTGCCCTTTTTTTAATGTATGTATGTTAAATGTATTTTTATTGTTTTATTGATTTTGATCATGTATTTGCTATGTTGAGTAGATCTAAAATTAATATAAAGAAAAGAGATGTTATATATATTGTTACGTTCCCGTTTTGTAATTAATTTAGGGGAATTGAGGAATACGTAACAAAATGAACGGAAAGTCCACATGGAGCCTCTCATCCCAGTCCCAGCCCTAAAGAACACTGCCAACCACAAAAGATCCACTACAATTTCATTTATTACATAAAGGAATAACAGGAACAAAGCAAAAAGGCTTCAGGAGGGGGCATAGCCAAAATACAAAACAGAACCTTACTCAATTTTAAATCTAACTTACCTAACACGGGGAAAAATAAAATAACAAAAAGACAATAACACTTGCTTAACTATCTAGCTTACCCATAATCAGGAGAAAAAGAGTTAACAAAAGAAAAATGGCACCCTCCTCCCTACAGATTTTAAAGTAGTCAATTTAACCAATATTAAATAAAGAACTATAAAAAAAACAGCAATATTGAGAGTTGAGTTTAACAATCTAGGTGGGAGCACAGCAACAGTACACTAACTGAAACTCCAGCACAGATTTGACATTAAGTATCAGTTAGTAGTGATGTTAGGTTCTTGAACGAATCGTTCTTTTGAGCCGGTTCTCAGGAAGTAACCGGTCGAGCCGGTTCACAAATCGAACTGAATCGGACTGTAGTTCCTAGTTGATGACGCAGGACGCACAGCCCGAAGTAGCACGTCCAGCTCAAAAAGAAACGAATGAGCCGGTTCAAATAACTGTCGAAGTTTGCCGAGGATTACCGAGGACTCAACAAGAACCGAATGAGCCGTGGCTAAATTTGCCGAGGATTACCGAAGATTCTGATTAGTTGAGTTGATGATACTGTGCAAGCCCGAGGCGCATACTGGAAATATGCTTATTATGACTTATGTTATTAATTTACATTTTATTAAAACCTGCAAAAACCTTTCTGTCGAGTGATGTAAATAAATTTTACAATAGTTTATTGTGCATGCAAATTATATTTAAAGTTGCTTAAGCGAAATCAAGGAGTTTATATGACAGGTTTATTCATTCTTTATACTGTAGACATGTAGAACATATCCACGTTTGTGCATCAATGTCTGTAATGTGTACTGTAGGTGTGAAACTTTTAGGAATCTTATCCAAGTTGTAGGCTAGTCAATATTGGTCAGTCAGTCGCGGGTTGATGACGCAGGACACACAGCCCGAAGTACAACGTCCAACTCAAAAAGAACCGATTGAGCCGGTTCAACCAACTGTCGAAGTTTGCCGAGGATTACCGAGGACTCAACAAGAACCGAATGAGCCGTGGCTAAATTTGCCGAGGATTACCGAAGATTCTGATTGAGTTGACGATACTGTGCAAGCCTGAGGCGCGTACTGGAAATATGCTTATTATGACTGTTATTAATTAACATTTTATTAAAGCCTGAAAAAAACCTTTCTGTCGAGTGATGTAAATAAATTTTACAATAGTTTATTGTGCATGCATATTATATTTAAAGTGGTCATCGGATGCCCATTTTCCACAAGTTGATATGATTCTTTAGGGTCTTAATGAAAAGTCTATAACATACTTTGGGAACCGATGAATCAGCTTTTTGAACCAGTTCAATGAGCCGATCTGTCCGAAAAGAACCGGTTCGCGGAAATGAATTGGACTTTGCATCACTATCAGTTAGCAAACACCAAAAACAACAACTAGCAACACTTGTCTGGGGCTGCAGAGAAGGTCCATGTGGAGACAGCAATGGCTCAAACTTTCACCTTTCCTCTCTCTCTCAACTGTGCTTTCTTTGTGGCTTTTATAGCTGGTTTCCTCTCTGGAGGAGCCAATGAATGAGTTAGTTGGTCATCATCAAACGAGTATCAGGTGCCAGTAATCAGCTCCTATTAGAGCAGCAGCACAGGAGAGAAAAGAAAACTATGGATACACTCAAAGAACTAAACTCCTCCATTCTATTGCGATTATTAATGTATACCCTTCTTGTTTTTTTTTTCTTGTTTTTTTTCTTAAAATGTGAATGTCCTGTTTGTAATATTTCTTTATGGTATGAATGTTAAATGTTCAGCATATACAATAATAAAAAAAAAGCTGTCGCTGTAGCTAAACTGAATAAAAAACGTACAGTGAAGACAATACATGCAGGATTGTGATAATATATGGTTTGTGTGTATTTTATAAGTCACCTCCAGGTAATAAATAAAGTATCTGAATAATGCAGTGCTAACTGATATAGCATTTAAAGTGGCCTATAGAAACTATAGAATATATTTTCTGCCTTATTCTGTGATAAAAAAAAAGTGTATATATAAACAAACCATACAACTGCCATTAGGAAAATATAGGAAAAATATTACACATTTAATTAATAATACAAATTATTGGTTATTGTCCAGCAGTGTTTGATTTCTTAGCCAATTAAAAGTAAGAGATAAGAAAAAAAATAAAAACCTGTCAACCTGTCAAAAAAAAAATATTATTACATTTGACATTTCTATCTCCCTCATTTTTTAAATGATGGCTATGCCCCGCATATACACAGAATTACAGTACTTCAAAATATCTGTCTTGGTAAGTATTCACACAAACATAGTCTGTTATGTCTTAAGTGAACATTTGGTTATCTGTTGAGGAAAAACATCTGATGTGTAACATTATATTAGATCCGTGCTTTACAGTAGGTCTTAAAGGGGTCATATGACGTTGCTAAAAATAACATTATGTTGTGTATTTGGTGTAATGCAATGTGTTTATGCGGTTTAAGGTTAAAAAAACACATTATT
>NW_015542454.1:19630-22016 GCF_001515605.1 Sinocyclocheilus anshuiensis
AAAAGAACATTATTTGTGTATTTGGTGTAATGCAATGTGTTTATGCGGTTTAAGGTTCAAAAAACACATTATTTTCCATATAATGTACATTATTGTGTCTCCTCTATGCCCTGCCTTTCTGAAACGCGTTGAATTTTACAAAGCTCATCGTTCTAAAAAAGCGAGGTGTGCTCTGATTGGCCAGCTATCCAGTGCGTTGTGATTGGCCGAATGCCTCAAGTGTGTGACGGAAATGTTACACCCCTTAACATACTGTGATGCTGTCTCCCAAGAGGATGAGACTCAGTCCAGCTGCTCTGCTCGTGCACATCCCATCATTAGTTCTCTTTCAGCAGTTCAGTCAATGTACTGTTAGGAGTAACTGAATAACATTGCGTTGCGTTGCGTATCGCGCTGCGTAAACATAAAATCATGTCTGCATTTGTGATCGGAGAAACAACAAGCGCTACGCTACACTGCTCAAAACTCGCGTTTGAATCATCATTGGCAAATTATTTAAATATAAAAAAACGTACTTACAGGCTGCGAGTCAGAAGCGCCAGACTGTCCTTGCAAAGTTGGAACTGCCCAACTTTATAGAAACAGCCTTTGTGCCACAGACGCATTAGGCTACTGGTTCAGGAAACAGTCCTCATCCATCCTCCATAAAATGTGCAGCACACATCTGAATATTTGGGTTGAACTGTTCTGGAACAGTGTTGTAAATACAACTTAACCACTTTAGTCTTTGCAACTTTAAAGATCTTCTTTATGCACCAAGAGTTTTTTAACACTCCAAAGAGAAAGGAAAAATTTAAATCGCATCATATGACCCCTTTAATATATAGGCCGTCTGTCTCATTAATGTTAATCTATAACAATAAAATAAAAGAGGGCATCACTAGCTGCTCTTGACTGACTGCTTTTTAGTTTTAATAATCAGTTTATTTGTAATTAATACACCAATGTGATTTTTACATTTGATTAGCCTATTTGTTTTTCTTACTTGAATGCTTCTGTTTAGATGTAAGATGAAAAAGCAATGCACTATTTAATGTTTCTTTCTTATATCTGTTCTACTGTTTATTTGCATCTTTGTTCAAATTTTTAAAAACAGAAAACATAAAAAATAGCTATATTGTGATTATTAATATAGTAATTATTATTAAAGAAAAGAAAAGTTGCAATGTTGCTAGATGATTTAGCTTTGGAACCATTTTTAATGGAGATTGTGAAAATAAAAATAACTCATTTTTGAAAATGTGAAATAACTCATTGCGACTCATTTTGCCAGCACAGGTCACATATTTCATCTTGAACAATTACAACAATGAAAGCTGTTGACATGTTTATCTGCATTTCATCCTATATAACACCAACAATAATGTTATTAAACTGATCCTGGATGAGACACAAGTGCAGACCATGAAGCAGCCAGCATAATCATGCCATCAGAACACAGCATAATTCAAACTTGCTTATAATTTAAACAATATTTTTACTAACATAACATCAAAACATAACAAAAATAAAAATAAAACTACAGACACAATAAAAAAAGAAACATATAGTGTATTTATTCCACTGAATCCACAAGGTAAATGAATAATGATAGTTAGTAAATTTTTTTTTTCTTCTGCAGATCTATTTTACTGTGGCAAACGTGCTTCACAGGGTTTTACTTCCACTGCTAACAAGACAATTAATGGGTGTGATTTGTAAGGCATGTAATTATTTTAATGTCTGGGATTTACATATTTCAAATATATATATATATATATATAAACTATATTGTGGGCTAAATTATTTTAATTTTTTTCACTCTCATTTTAGACTTGTTCCCTGGTGAAGGCTAATATGACCTTATAAGAGATTATGACTAAAATAATTCCGGTTGACTAACTTTGCAAACTGGTCATGTCACAAACCACTGCGAGCTGCAGATTCAGCAGCGTGTGGGGTGTTGAGTGGCATATAGCTACTCAGTCCAATTATGGATTGCTGTCACCACTTCCAGCTCCAAAACCGCATAAGCTTTGTAGTGATATACACAGTTTGGACTTGACAGAGTGGATGGATGGCTGAAGGAAGCCTGTTTCCCTTGCTACCTTCTAAATGTCCATATTTATTTCTATCCTATTTAATACGATGTCGACATATTTTGAAAAGAAGAAAAATGGGTCTTGGCTGCAGTATCTGCTCAATGGCATGTGAGGTTTTCAGCATTTCAACTAAGTTGGAGAAAGTCATTTGAAATCTCTGCTTCTCACTTTAATACTGGCAGCCCTTCAGTGCAGCATTCTA
The DNA here is from genome assembly GCF_001515605.1 of Sinocyclocheilus anshuiensis. Lineage (NCBI taxonomy): Eukaryota > Metazoa > Chordata > Actinopteri > Cypriniformes > Cyprinidae > Sinocyclocheilus > Sinocyclocheilus anshuiensis. The sequence goes on from NW_015542454.1 coordinate 21,914, forward strand.
ACAAATCCCATCGTTTGATCCCTGCCTAAATGTTGTTATTTTCCAGGCCACTTCCTGTGTGATGCCTGGAATGTTGTCACCTGGCAGTAGACATATATATATA
>NW_015542454.1:22026-48604 GCF_001515605.1 Sinocyclocheilus anshuiensis
AAGGCACAATGCTAGTTGGAGGATTTAAAAGCAGAAATGTGAAGCAAATAATATTATTAAATATATCATAATAATAAAATATAAGTCATTTGTATGGTTTTATTTTTAATAGTTATATGTGTCATGGCAATAGTTGTAAAATTGGATATCATTTTAAACTGAAGTTTAAAAAAAAATTAAAATCATGTTAACACACACTTTATTTATTTATTTATTTATTAAAGGAGGGATACATTTATCTTTGATTTATCTCAAATACTGTTGATACCTTTAATTTTAGACCATTTACATCGATTGTCATAACCGCAACACTTGACAATAAGGTTTCATTTATTGATATCAGTTAATGCTTTAGATTTCAAGAACACTGAACAACATTTTTACAGAATTTATTAATGCAGTTTTATGTTAATTTATAAATATGTATTAAATGATGCATGGTTAACTACTGATTTATACTTGATATTAAAATTAATTTATCAGTGTTAAATGTATTACTTGAAATGTAAAAAATATCATGCATTTGTAGAAATCAATATAAACCAAGTTTAATAAATGCTATAAATATATTGCTTTTACTTTGTGATACTATCTAATGTTAACCAAATTAACCTTCTTGTTACTTGTCTCGCTTGTACAACAACGAGGAGCGTGGAACGAGGAGACGCAGGAGATTTCACAGTAAACACAGTCTTTAATCCTTCCAACACGGGATACACAGGGCTGCCAGGAACACATGTAGCACAAGACGAACATTCAATATCGGACAAGGGAGAATGGCACAGGCTAGAACTTAAATACAAGGGATAATTGGGGAACACAGGTGACAATGGAACATAATCAAACTAAACGAGGACAGGAACTTGACCAAATAAGGAAACACAGGAAGGACTACGGGGCAAAACAGGTACAAAAGTCTGACATTACTGTTATAACAATATTTGTAGTGACTGGTCAAAACACATAACTGTAAATCTTCACTGGTCTATATCTTTTCACTTGGAAAATAAGAATATTGCAGAAAACGTGTCAACTGTAACCAAGCTGCTAATATGTTCTCCAATTTCCTGTAGATGTAGGGCCATGCTTTTGCAGCACTTGAGTGGCTTTGAAATTGAACCATGAAGTGTAAAATTGCTTTGGGTACGAAGCAAAACTGCATAGCGTTTGCGTGTGGCCCGATGTATTATTGAGACGTGCAAACGTGGAACCGCATGCTTTGAAATGAATGCATGCAGAGTGTGTTGTTTATAAAGCTTTGTCAATTTGTTCAGCTTGATGGCAGCAGACAGCATGTTTTCGGTCACAACGTGCGAAGCAGAAGTATTAGGCTCGTTTGGCGGAACAGAGGCACCACAGTCAAAACAGAGGCTTTCGCTAAGTGAGGATGAATAGCTCAATGAAATAAGTGAAGAAGCTCAGAGAGTGTCTTTTTTCTCTCTTTTTTCCTCTGAGGCATGTAAGCTGTGGGAACACAGACAATGTACGAGCCTATCCAAAATGGCTCAGGCTTATCCTCTTATGACAGCATGAGCATTCCTAAATGACTGAACAGATGAGTCAGGAAGAATACTCATGAATCAGGGGAAACATCTAATCTTGTCTTCAAATCTTTAAATGTTCTTTGAAAAAAGTATTTTTGTGAGGAAAAAAAGTTTTCTAAAGAAACATTTGTTAAGTATTCATACACTACCATTCAAATGTTTGGGTCAGTAAGATTTTTTTGAAGAAATTATTACTTTTGTACAGCAAGGATGCAATAAATAGATCAAAAGTGATCACAATGTTACAAAATATTTCTATTTCAAACGAATTTTTTACACAAAATGTCTTACGGAAAAATATCACAGTTTGCATAAAAATATTAAGCGGCTGTTTTCAACTGTTTTCAACAATGCTAAGAAATGTTTCTTGAGCACCAAATCAGAATGACTTCTGAAGGATCATGTGACACTAAAGACTGGTGTAGTGGATGCTGAAGGTTCAGCATAGACATTCAGGAATAAAGTACATTTTTAAAATATAAAATAAAAAAAATAAAAAAAAATATTTAAATTTTAACAATATTAATGTTTTTATTTTGATCAAATAAGTGCAGGCTTCTTTCAAACACATGAAACAAAATATTTGGAAAAGTAGACTGTCTGTCTGTCTCTCTCTCTAGTATTATTTCATTATTTGTAGCAAATATAAAAATGTACTGCTAAATATTTGTTGGCATGGCAAGTAAAAATCTAAACATATAGCAAAAAAAAACAAACACTTTTATTATTGTGCTGTGACCCTTGCTGTATGTAAGTTCCATTCTAATTCATTCTTACCTTTAGAAGAATTCAAGTACCACCAGACCGCACTTGAGAATGAGAAAGGAACACACAGGACACGTTCTTGTTTTCAAGAATCAAAACAGTTGGATGGATCATCATTTTATGGAACTAAAATGTTTTTAAAAGTTAAAAAAAAATTGTCTTTAACTTGACATCTTAAAAATGTTGCACTTGCAATGCAAGATGCCATGCTAAAAACCATCCATCTGCATGTGCACATGGACAAATAAAATAATAATACAAATATGTTCTATGTGAACAGCCTGAGACTTATTGACAAATTCAATTGTACAATGGATTGCTGTAGCTAGCGATGTGACATGCTCATGTGCAATGAAATATGCTTATGTTCAATGATATGGAAATAAACTGTATATTGAATTCTTGTGCAGCTTTTTCTTAAGTTCATTCCTGTGACCCTTTTTGTTGTCAAGGACACCTTGTTTCTGTGTTTTCCTGTGTTCTGTTTTGATTTAGTTCCTGTGTGCCCTTATTTGGTTATGTTCCTAGTTTTGTTTAGCCTGATTAGTTTACCTCCATCACCTGTGTTTAGTTAATGATCCTCATCTGTCTATGTATTTAAGTTGCTCCCTTTCAATCACTCTCTGTTCGGTCACCGTTATACTAAGTTGTGTTTTCCCTTGTTTATCTGCCTGAGTTTGAAGTCCGTTATTAAACTGAGAGAGGTTTGGACTTTACCTGCTGTGTCCTTTGCCTTGCTTCGCAACACAACCCGTGACAATTCCATTATTTACTCATCTGCCATAATATCTTAAAACTGTCTTATTTTGTATTGTATTGACTAATACATACACAAAAGTTTTAAATAATTGAGATTTGTTTTCATGTTTTTGAGTCGCTTATGCTCACCAACACTGGATTCATTTTATCAAAAAACAGGAAAAAAAATAGTAATATTTGAAAATATTGGAAACCTGAATTTTCAGCATTCATTAATTCAGCCTTCAGTGTCCCATGATCCTTCAGAAATCAACACACAGATTTGGTGCTCAGTTATTACCAATAATTATTAGTGCACATTTATTAATACCTTTTTTTATTATTATCAATGTTGAAACCACTTGTTGCTTAATATTTTTGTGAAAACCATGACACTTTTTCAGGATTCATCTTTGATGAATAGAAAAATCAAAAGAGCAGCATTTATTTGAAATAGAAATCTTTTGTAACATTATAAATGTCTTTACTTATTTTATCAGTTTAATGCCTCCTTGCTGAATAAAAGTATTCATTTATTTAAAAAAAAATAAAAGCACCAAATTAGCATATTAGAATGATTTTTAAAGGACACTGAAAACTGAAGTAAAAAGTTATTAGAAAAAAGTTATTTTTAAATTCTAATAATATTTCACACGAGTTTTTACTTCTTTCAAAAATTTTCAAACATTTTAATTAAAATAAATAAATAATATAGATATATAATTAAAATGTTTTTGGAAGTACATAGTCCCAGATTATAAAATTAGCCATGTATCCATTCATAGGAACCATAGCTGGTCTCCAGTAAACAGGAGAATTGGCTGATGCCATATCCACAGGATTAGCTGAAATGCACAACTGATCCTCTTTTCTGGTGTAGTGCTGAAGGTAACTCATATCCTTGAATATGTCTGATGCTGCAAGGTTTAACCGCAGAGGACAGAGTGCAGGAACCTTGCCATTTGAGACAAACCGCCGTGTCTTTTACCACTTCTGTCAGGCACACATGAACAACAGACCACATGAATAACTCAAGCATCAAAGACAGGGATATGCATCCTTTCACAACCCTTTCCTTGGAAATTATTTCTTCCAAGACCACTTTAAGAAGTTTTTTTCAATCCGCTCTTCCATTAAAGTTTTCTCCTCCCCCTTAAGCCTTACTACAATGCAGGCTTAGACAAAAAGCTTTACAAGAGTGAGCAATGTTATAAATATAGAGCCACTTCTCCAGGCCTGATCAACAGCATGAGGTGAGTCATTAATAAGGTAATGAAGCTTTTGAGAGAGACTGGCTGAGGCATTGATTCTGTGAAGGCAGACAGACATGGCACATTCAATTAAATTTTACTACTGCATATGAATATCTTTTCTCCGTATCCCCACACCACATTAAAGATTTCTGATAAAAGAATGTATCAAAGGCTTTCCGAGTACTGCCGACCCCAGTCCCTTTTCTCCTGCCAAACACACCACAGTCAGGTAAGAGGTTTCCTAGATCCACAGAAAATCAGAATGTTTGACACTACAGTGTGAAATGTTCGATAAATAATTGAATCAAGAGCTTTCAATAGTGGGTTTCAGATGGGGATAAGGAACTGAAATCTAAATGACTGTGTGAATAATCTTTCTGTCTACCGGCTGCATTTCAGTCAATAGCAAAATCATTTACTTTCAAACCTCTTCTCCTGGATCGATGTCTTGTTTACAGAATAAAAAAAAAATAGGGTGAATGGTTAAAATTAAGCACATTTGCAGCTGTGATGCAGTATGAACAATCAATATTCAGAGCTGGCAATGAGGATTCTCTTCACTAAGAAGCTTTTATTTCTTCTATAGCCAATGTAACTAAATCTGTGCACCAGAAAAAGCACATGTAATATTTTTATACTGACTTTCCACTCAGAGATAAGCTCAAAATCATGTAAAAGAACTGAACAGTACTATGAAATCTCAATTGTTTTAATGCTTTTCATTTAAAAAAAAAAGCTACAGGACAGCCACTAGCCTACTTTCATCTTGCATTTTTTTTTTACTTTTCTGTCACTTATTGATGTATTTACTGCTGATTTACAAGTAAATAATACATCTGTCACTTTATTGTACTGCCACTGTACATTACAGAATTCACTACCTACTATTTATTGCCTCTTTTTTACCTCAAATTTGATTGGTCGAGCAGAGCATTACTCTATTTGTTTGTTTCCGCATTCCAGACAGACTGAGGAACCGGGGAATAAACTGTGACTCCTTCCGCAGATTACATTGATACAGCAATAGGCAACAAGTGACTTTATGTCTTTATGAGTGAGTCATTGAATCAATTACTCAACCATTTTGTTCAAAACACTTTTAAAATGTTTAGGAATTAAACTAATGAAACCCTTTTACTTCTACTTTTCAGTGTTTTACTTATTTGACTGCTTCAAAAACACTAATTCATTCTAAAATGAACTATTGTGTTGCTCATAGACATAGACAGTTTATTCTGCTTTGACTTCTGGAACTATTTTAGTTGGCAGAGTAAAAATAGACAAAGTAACAGTAAATATTGTATCTAAATGTTCTACTTAATTCTAAATTCTAATTCAAATTCTAATTCTGTACTTTATTTTTCTATTTATTTATTTATGTATTTACTTTTCTGTTTATACTCTGATTGAAGAATTGTGTGTATTGACAACTGTCTGCGAAGCAAACACTAAACTTTGCACACACAAAAAAACATACCTTTCCAGTGGAGTTTAATCACAGTCAAGGGACATCATTAAGGTTGGCTAGACATCAGCGTGATGGAGAAGCAAAATGTACTTTCTAAAGATACTGGAATGAGAATGAGTAACAGTTTATAATGCACTTACAATTGAATATGACTAAACATTGATTGGAGGGTGAGTGTTATTACAGCACATGAAAGGGAAAATTAGATTTTCTATCTCAGTGCAACCGAATACTTTGCTGTATTGATGTTCCTAGGCAGAACTGAATAAATAAGTAATTATATTATTATTATGATTGTTATTTTTATTATTACATTTCCTTTATTTTGCTACATTTTATATTTTGATTTATTTTAAATTATTTACTTGTACCCTTTGAATACATTATGAAGAGTCTCTAAAATGATATTTAACAAATTTACTTTAAAAAATGAGGCTACCAGTGTAATACTACACATGGCACAATTGAGTTTCTTATATTCATAGTGATTCATAATCACAATAATCACAAACACACAGCAGATAATCATAAACTCAGCTGCATTGATGTATTTGGGCAACAGTTGCTATGCTAGTGTGTCTCAGAGGAGACAGCTCAAAGCAAATAATCATTGCTTAAAATCTCATCAGCGGAGCTTGTCTGTGATGAACTGTTTCCTAATAAACATGGTGTTGGTCTAATTTACTTCCGCTTTGAGTCAGTTCAAAGAAATGTCTACTTTTAACTTCTTATTAAGTTTTCTGAGTAGTTTCATTTAGCCTAATCTAAAAATTAGCTTTCCTATTACAGTTCATTCCAGCAGGACGGTTTAAAGGGATCATATGATGCGATTTCAATTTTTCCTTTCTCTTCGGAGTGTTACAAGCTCTTGGTGCATAAAGAAGATCAAATCCAAAGAAAGTTTCAGTTTGAAAATTATAAGTTTCAGAAAGGCGGGGCATAGAGGAGAAACAATAATGTGCAGTTTGTGGAAAATAATGTGTTTTTTTAACCTTAAACCGCATAAACACATTTCATTACACCAAATACACAAAATAATGTTATTTTTAGCAGCATCATATGACCCCTTTAAGAACTGTCTGAGAAGAACTGCCTAAGAAGAGTCTGTTTGTAGAGTAATGTGGCTCAAATGAGATCAGTGGGTTCAGAACATTGTGGGTGGAGAACATTGTTTTTGGTACAAAAGTAAAATGTGGATTGTGTAATTTTTGCACAATGGACAACATCAAAAATTTAAGTTTTTGAGTGATCTGACTTTGCCAGACCATGGAGAAAATTATAATGTGGTTTGACCCCCTAATTAAGGCTTGAACTCTTCCAAAGGATGTCAAAAAATATAAGATAGGTCTAAAATATGCATTCTTTTTAGTGTATAAAACATTTGGACAGATTTTTTGTAAACTACCATTTCAGTAACCACAAAATTAAATTACAAGTTATTTGCTAAGAATGTGCTAAACAGCCGAACTGAAGGTTGAAACAGAAGGTTACCATGGCAACAACTGCTTGAGCAACAGCTGCTTTCCGGTTGAGATGATGAGTACATTTAAAAAAACATAACTATTGACAGTATTTCTCATTTTAACAAATTAATAATATTTTAAAACATATTAAAATTGAAAACAGTTGTTTAAAATTTTAATAATATTTTTAAGTATTACTGTTTTTATGTCTATATTTTTGATATAATAAGTTCAGCCTTAGTGAGCATAAGATACTTTTTTCAAAAACATTTAAAAAAAACTTTAGAATGGCAGTATGTATATATATATATATATATATATATATATATATAGCTACAGCCTCAAAGACGTGATAACATTTAATAATGTCAGCATTCAATTCTAACTAAAGTTTTAAATTATCTAATTTATACTTAATGTCAGTTATGTTTTTGGCTTAATGCTAATTTCAAACAAGAATGGAATGTGATGTTTTACTATATGCAGTTTGTCGCTCACACAGCAGATTAAAACAAGATTAAAACAATTAGGAGCTTCATCTGACTATGAGAAGTGAATATGGCAGTGTTTGTTCAAATGCATTTCACTAAATGTTCCTAAAATTATTCCCACAGTAAACAATAGAAGTGGTGTGAACGTTTGTATTGGCTGCGATCAGACAGAGAATGACAAATTTGGAACGAGCAGGCAAGCCGAGGCGCACAGCTAAAGAGTATAGTGTGTCAAAGGCTGTCACCCCATTACATTTTGTGCCAGGGTATTGTCATAGCTGATTTAGTCTTCTCACTAACCTTTTGCTTCAGATCACATTTGTGTGATCAGAGAGTAAAGACAGGGAGAAATGGCGTTGTTTCAACAGGATAACGTGGACTCTTAGGCTCAGAACACCTTGTCTGCCAAATGCAATGTAAGACAGCCCCTTCAGGCTAGCACTTTATCTGCCTAGACTGGGAAAACGCTGCAACAATTCGTACGATAATTAATGTAGATATGTTTTCCTCTCGGTTTAATTACAAGATCATTAGTGTGAGGATATAATGCTACCTTGGCTCATACAAAATAACAGTGGCACCGGTAGCGGATTCTGCTGTATTTTTGGTTTTATAACAATTCCTATAGTGAATGAAACTCTGTGGATTAATCATGTAATGTATTTGATAACTGCTAATCGTTTAAACTGCTTTTTTCGATGGATGGATGGAAATACAGAAAAAAATGTCACCACTGGATGCAACAAATGCCTCGTTTATAATGGGTTTTAATGTTTTTGTCTCGTCTCTCCGGGACACGGCATCACAGTATGGTAGGGGCGTAACATTTCCGTCACATGCTTGAGGTATTCGGCCAATCACAACGCACTGGATAGCTGGCCAATCACAGCACACCTCGCTTTTCAGAATGATGAGTTTTGTAAAAATTGACGCGTTTCAGAAAGGTGGGGCAAAGAGGAGAAACAATAATGTACAGTATGTGGAAAATGATGTGTTTTTTTAACCTTAAACCGCATAAACACATTTCATTACACCAAATACACAAAATAATGTTATTTTTAGCAACGTCATATGACCCCTTTAAATAAAATATCTCCTTTTGAAGTGGACTTTGAGCTTTGTAACTTTGCAGATCTTTTTTATGCTCAAACAGTAACATTACAGACTAACTAAAGTTGAAAAAGTGAAAAAGCATAATAGGACCCCTTTAAATGAGCATTTTTTAAATATTAACTTTAAATTATGCGGTTATTATGCAATTATATTATGGATGGAAAGAAATACAGAAAAAAAAATGTTCACAAATATTCTGATTTGTTATTTACATTTACACAAAATATTTAGATATTTATTTAAATATTGTTTATTTATTTATTAACTTTTTTTATTTTTTATATTTCAAATATATGTCAGGTACAGACAGATAGATAGACAGACATACAGGCAGAAAGATAGATAGATAGATGAGTCATGTAATGTATTTGATAACATCTAATCATTTAAACCCTACAGGCAGAAAGATAGATAGATGAGTCATGTAATGTATTTGATAACCTCTAATCATTTAAACCCTTTTCTCTCTGTCTCTTAAATCATTAGTGACCAGTTGTACATTTCAAAGGTGATCGTGGTGCACAGTGAATCTGTGACTGGTTTAGCCATGCTGTGCACAGTGCACACTAACACACTCGGTTATCTACATTTCCAGTTGCAGGTCGTCCCCAGCGTGCTTGATCCCCTATTATTGTCCTACTCTTATCAGAACTGTTTATAGGAGCAATCTGAACAAATGTTTACTACACTAATTGAGTTGTCGACCCCCGTTAGAATTATTCACAGCCTTCATCAGTAATGTGACGAGCGATACAGATGTTCCCTTTTCTCTCTGTCTCTTAAATCATTAGTGACCAGTTGCACATTTCAAAGGTGATCGTGGTGCACAGTGAATCTGTGACTGGTTTAGCCATGCTGTGCGCAGTGCACACTAACACACTCGGTTATCTACATTTCCAGTTGCAGGTCGTCCCCAGCGTGCTTGATCTCCTATTATTGTCCTACTCTTATCAGAACTGTTTATAGGAGCAATCTGAACAAATGTTTACTACACTAATTGAGTTGTCGACCCCCGTTAGAATTATTCACAGCCTTCATCAGTAATGTGACGAGCGATACAGATGTTGTTTAGCAGCTCTCAAACAACTCTTGTTTCATTATTCTTGGAAAGATATCATTATACCAGATACCCCAGTCTCATGTCTAGCACTCTTTTTCTGGTAAAATAAGGCTTTTTTCCACTACCAGACTGCATATAAGATACTCTTATGACCACAGAGACTCTCACAGCACAGCTTACGTTGCTGTACTCTGTCTATGAACACTTATATTCTCTTTTATGCAGTGCCACTGGTGTCTCATTGTCCTGATTTAGACAGTGTTTCACTGCAGTCTAACCAATTGCTTTATAATAATAGGTTAAACAATGCACAATAGTGACTTTATCACTGCTGCTGAGCATAAATGACAGTTACATTTTTGCCTACTGATGAGATTGCTGTAAACAGTCATTAAATTGTTCTTCTTGGTTTCAACATTACATCACTTTTGGGATTTTAAACAAACACTTGTCAGAATAAACGTATTTGGAAATATTTGAATTGAACCTAAAATGAACACTATGCCAATACTAAATATCTGGCTGATACAGATAAGCTGATAATTTATTTAATGTTGTGGCTAATAACCAATAAATGGCTGATATTAAAAATCTATACTATTTTATCAAAATAAATGTGATTTTAAATTGCAAATGCATAAGTGAATTTAGGCATTGATAGTGAATGACAAACAGCAATGCAAGAATACACAAAGCTTTCATCTGCATTTTTATAATATAAAAATGTAATAAAAACTAAAATCAATCTTTTAAAATGCTACAACTGAATTTAGACATAACAACATTATAATGAATCGCTAAAAATTACATTTAACAGTGTTATTAAATTATTAGTGTTTTTAAAGATTAATGATGGATGGATGGAAAAGACAGAAATATGGAAAAAAGAATGCTGTTCATAAAAAATATGATTTGTTATACATTTACACAACATATATTGTTTTGATTGTTTAAATCGTATAATAATATTTGTTTGTTTTGTTTTTTTATTTGTTTGCTTGTTTATTATTTTAAAAATCCCAAGCTTTGGCAATATTGATAGACAGACAGACAGACAGACTGACTGACTGACTGACTGACTGGCTAGATGCAAATCATTTCTCAAGGGAAGTATTTCCAACAGTCACACTGCTTTCTTCATAGCACTCCTCTAGATATGGAAAAGTGTTTACTAACTGATGTGTATGATGACATAACTGATAGTGAATGACAAACTGCAATGCAAGATTGCACAGTGCTCTCATCTGCAGACATGGATATTTTAATAGTTGAGCAGGCAAAGCAGACTGTGGGTACACTCAGGGATATAATACAGTTTCCCCTTTGATTCTGCTGATGCATGATGGCAAATCAAAGATTATTCTGTCACAGCTTAATTGGAATTTTGAAAGTTAAACGAGTTCAACACAGGTACTTTGAGATGAGATGAGGCCGATGAGATGCCTTGAGATCTGACCTGAGCCATGAGTCATGAAGTGTGTCCTAAATTAATTTGTGGCCTCTACGTATGCACTTGCACCGATGATGGAACCACAGAAAGACTGAGGAAAGAAAAAAAAAACAATTCTTCTGGCAGAAGTATCTGATAACTCTTATGGACTATAACCCTTCTATCACAGCCAAACAAAATTGCTCTAATTCTTCACTTCAGCAGATAGCTTCAGTCGAATGGCAGCAATGCTATTATCCTGCAAAGTTGTAGGCTGATAGTGACTTTATGTTTGATTGCACAGTGTCGAAATCTCAGAATAGAGTAACACTCTGACTTCACGTGTTATGCTGGAGTCAGTCAGTCAAGTTATTCAATCATCTTTTAAGCTGTTTGAATAAAAAAAACATATAGAAAAAAATATGAATGGCTAGAGAAATGAAAATTTGTACAGACAGATTGAAAACAAAAAAAAATTGAAAGTCATATTGCAACAGGACAAGACATCATTAATCAAAATTAGACTTGGCTCTAAACAAACACGATGCCATCCTAACATGCTAACTGCTTCCGCTAGATCCCCCATGTGCAGAGGTTAATGCTGTAGCCATTTATTTCCATAATTGTTGGGGCAGAGCTAATTTTCTCAAGGACAGCATTCCTTGACTACAGTCTTACACATCCAATCATGAATGAGAAAGTGCAGTTCATATCATTGGGATATCATTTCCACTTTTACTCATGCCGCTCTGCTCTCACCATTCTCATCAATCGAACCAGTCAGTATTGTAATAACTCACTGGGCTCAGTTTATTTATTCATTTGTTTGTGTTCTGTATTTTATTGAAAGAAAGAAAGAAAGAAAGAAAGAAAGAAAGGAAAAAGAAATTTACACAAACATTACAATTACAGATATATTATTTGCATTAATCAGATATATTTTGAAAATAATAAATGCACTGACAAAAAATGTGCAATGACCAATTGATAAAATAAAAAAATAAAAAAAAACCTATGATAATGTAAGTCAATTTAATTAAAATAGACAAAAGGCAATATATAATACCAAATTATTTAGACTAGACTTGCAAATGGAACTGTGTGGAGCTCTGAATGTTTTGAGAAAAACAGGACCATTGTTAACAAATTAAGAAGCAGCAGGAAACATATTGAGAGTTAATTGGACTACATTACATCATGTTAATTACAGGCTGGAATGGAGGATTACACAGAAAGAAAAGCTGTATTTTTCTTTGTGGATGCAAACAAGTACTTATTTGACGCATTCCCACCAAATGCTCAATCCACAGCATATTAGTTACTGTCAACAAAGCCATCACCAAGCACTAAAGAGAAGTTCTAAAGCGAAGTTCTACATTCATTTGACATACTTCAGGCATTTATAATATTGACCTAGCCTGACTGTTTAACAGTCGAACCTATCTAATGTCTTCAGTCAGGCGAAACAAACGAATTAATGAATGAATCAATCAATGACTTACTCATAAAGACATTTACTGCCAGTTTTAGTTTTTTTTTTTTAGAGTATCATTTCCTAAAAGAAAAATTCTGTCATAATTGACCCACCCTCATGTCATTTCAAACCTGTACTACTTACTTTTGTTTATGGAGCATAAAAAAAATAAGGTCACTCTTTATTTTAAGGTCCAATTCTCGCTATGAAAAAAACATGAACTACAAATTTTGCCCCAATAACCTCATAATTTGCTGCTTATTAATAGTTATTAAGGCAGTTGTTAAGTTTAGATATGGTGTAGGATGTAGAATATGGTCATGCAGAATGTGTGCTTTATAAGTACTAATAAACAGCCAATATGTTAATAATAGGCATGCTAATAAGCAACTAGTTAATAGTGAGAATTGGTCCCTATACTAAAGTGTTAACGAAAATAACGAAGAATGTTGGTGACTGTCACAAATCAAGCCTCTGTGGCTCCCTCTGATCGCCACCAGAGGGCGCCATCACCTGAGTACTGATCCCTCTCACGGACTTCATTTCCCATCACCCCGTACCTGGCGCTGATTACACTCTCACCTGCAGCCAATCCCGTAGACTATTTAACCAGCACTTTCACTCACACTCCTTGCAAAGTTTTGTCTTGCCGTGGCTAACAACTCTGAGTGTGGACTGTTTGCCTTGTTATGATTTCTTTGCTGCCTGCCTTGATCACTGTGCTCTGTCTGCCTGGATTACGTTTATACTGTCTGCTGTCTGCCCTGATCTACTGCCTGGTTTACGATAACGTCTCTGCTTTGCACTGTTTGTACCTGATGCTGGTGATTGACCCCTGCCTGTTTGTTCTACATATATCTCTGTTAATAAAGCTGCACATGGATCCTAACTCAGTTGACTCAGCATTACAGTAACCAGAAGAAAAAGAAGAATGTTGGTAGCCAAGCTGAAAATAATTCACAATAACGATTAATGCAATATCTATAGAAATTTTGAAAATAAATAACGCAATCCATCAAATTAAACTTTAACTTTGTTTATTTTGTGTTTTCTCAGTTTTGGATAAAAAAATCCCACTCAAAAGAGTGTATGGAGGCAGAGAAAGACTTCGTAACCATAACTGTACAAAAGTACAGTTGTAGCAAACTGTAGCAAATTTTCATTTTTGAGTGAACTATTCCTTTAAACAATAGATAGCAGCAAAGTCAAAATGTTACATTTATCAAGTAAATAAACCTACAAATGACTTAAAGCCAGGATATAAGAAAGTATTTTGACATCAAAAACTACATTTAAGCTTAATTTACAGTTGACACTTGACACTTGACACTTTTATCCAGAGCAGCCTAAAAATAAGGAATGCTGCAATACACTGTTCAAAAAGTCATAGTCCAATGTTCTGTAGCTAACACATCTTGATTGTAAACAGTGATTCTAAATCACACGCAGTGACAGTACCAGACAGGGCCGCATGCGACTTTGTGCCCCCTGTAGTTTCCTGCAGAGTGCCACTGACAGTCCTGCATTTGTGCAAATTAACATTGGTCGTCATGACGACCACTAAGGAATCTCGCTATTAACTTTTGTGTTTCGATAATGCAGGCTCAGGGCTGAGCTGTATTATTGAATGGGAGAGTATATTGACAATTCCCATTAGATATCTTGAAAGCAGTGAGTCACTGCCTAAACCACACAGCCCTGTTACTGGTATCCACTCGTAACGAAGAGATGCGAGATGGATCATACATGATGGGCTATACTGGAACTGCCTCTTGACTCATCATTCAATTACACTGAAAATTAAAATTAAAGATTCAAATTGAAATTGACACACTAATCCCTCTCCACATTTAAAGCTGGATTTTAAACACATTCTACTATACTGGTTCAATATGTACAGACAACTATACTGCAGAGATTTGGCTTATTATGGAGTTTTCACACTGGTAGTGACAAAGTGATCTGACATTGTTCATTTTTAAATAGAGGTGAAGGCATAAGCAATAAAAACAGTTGTTAACGCAACCTTATGAAAATGAACAGCAACATAATGGACAGTAGTGCCACTAAATGTAGCAAAGCTATTGGTTTTACTATGATTCTCAATAGTGAGATGACACATCACTATTTTGAAATCATGCAGCTTTTCAGCAATCATTTGGAAATGAATGAAACTCTTTTGATTTGGTTATTTTCAATGAATTGGTCAAACTGGTCTGAGTCATTAAAGTCACAAGTTAAAGTTTAAGTTTTAAATCTCAGGCTTGCATTTCCTGTACAACCATGTAACTTGCCGCTTAACCCCCACAGTATGATGCATTGTTGTTAGTTAACTAGCCAGTCACACCTGTTTCCTGAAACTGTATAGTAACTTTATTGCACATCAAAACGTCTCGGTTACGTATGTAACCCTCATTCCCTGAAGGAGAGAATGGAGACATTACGTCAGAACGACTGACGAATTGAGATCTCTTCTAAGAGCCCAACCATCTTTGAATATAACAAACGAGCCAATAGACATTGGCTTGCAAGATTTGCATCAAGCACCCCGCCCCTCAAAGCAGGTATATAAG
Source organism: Sinocyclocheilus anshuiensis (assembly GCF_001515605.1). NCBI lineage: Eukaryota > Metazoa > Chordata > Actinopteri > Cypriniformes > Cyprinidae > Sinocyclocheilus > Sinocyclocheilus anshuiensis. The sequence continues at coordinate 37,398 of NW_015542454.1, forward strand.
GAAGAGTGCAAGTAATCGCACATTGTCCCAGTCGTTCAGCAGTGGTACAGTAATTGTGGTGACGGGACATAATGTCTCCATTCCCTCCTTCAGGGAACGAGGTTTACATACGTAACTGAGACGTTCCCTTTCAGCCAGTCACGTTCAACGTTACGTCAGAATGACTGACGAATTGGGATCCCTACCAAAGCGCCACTATAGCTCCCCCTTCCAGTGCCCTGTGAAAGCTATCAAATCCTCCTGCTCCTGCTGGGGTGGAAGATAGGACAGGGCTTAGACAGAGAATTGTCCATCACTGCTGTTCCGTACAGTGAGACATTTGGATAACACTGGGAAAGCGTACCCCCGTAAGGGAACACTACAGAGACCATATCCTTCATGTAGGAGGTATTATGTGTAAATTACACACAAGGACTGGCCAATCAGGGCAGTCCTACATATGGAAGGTCTCTGTGGTAGACTCAGCCTAGCTTGGGTGAAATCAATACCGAGCAGAGATGGCAGAGCAGCTCTGCCAGGGAAAGACACAGGCTCACCATGAGGGAAGCCGTACCGTGGAAGAATACACATGTGGGATCACCCAAAGGGGGAATCACAACACATGGGCACCTAGCCTAGCACAAGGGATGACCCTGGCCATACACACGAGTGCTAGACCTGGCGTTTGATGCTCTGTCACATCTGACTGCCGAGGGTGCTGGAGGAACTCCAAACAGTGTTTGTCATGAGGGGAATTAGCCTGTGAAGTAAATTAATGCCAATATCTGGTCCGTAGAGGGGAATGGCACAGCAAGCATGACAGACACAGAGCGGGACCTGGGGTTTACTGGCTACGTGAGGCGAGTACACGAGAGGACACAGGCTCAGCATAGATATTATAAAACCTCGCAAACGTGTTAGATGTTGCCCAGCCCGCAGATCTACATATAGAAGCACCATGTGCCAATGTCCAGGAGGATTCTACACTCCTTGTAGAGTGAGCCCTCACCCCCAGGGGGCACGGCTGATATTGAGCTTGGTAACTCAAGACTATGGCATCCATTATCCAGTGGGTGAGCCTTTGCTTGGAGACAACCTTTCCCTTCTGTTTTCCCCATAGTAGATGAAAAGCTGGTATGAGGTCCTAAAGCTCTGTGTACAGTCCATGTATAAGCACAAAGCGCAAACGAGACAGAGCAGAGCAAGGGCTAGGTCTGCCTCCTCCAAGGGCAGCACCTGCAGGTTCACCATCTGATCCCTGAAAGGCGTGGAACCATGTGCACATAACCAGGCCGGGGTCCCAGGATGCTGCATGCCCATTGCACATGGCACCCCTGCTGATGGCAGTGGCATCTGTTGAGACAACAACATGCCTGGACAGTTGCACTAGGGGAATTCCTTTCCGTAGAAAAGCAAGGTCTAACCAAGGGCTGAAGATTTGGAGGCAGGACGGGTTGATTGTAACCTGGTGCATGACGTGGTGCCATACCCATCTCGGGACTTGGTTGTGAAGCCAACACTGATGTGGTCTCATATGAAGATCTTTTCCCAATTGACCTGAAGCCCCAGATGGCTGAGGTGTTGGAGCACCCGGTCCCTGTGTTCGTACAACTGTGCTCGCAACTGGGTCAGTATTAGCCAGTTGTCGAGGTAGTTGAGAATGCTAATGCCTCTTTCCTTTAAAGGAATGAGGGCTGCCTCCATGACTTTCATGATGACACAAGGCGCGGAGGCCGGCTGGAAGGGGAGGACTTTGTACTGATATGCCCGTCCCTCAAATGCAAAGCGTAGAAACGGTCTGTGCAGAGGGAGAATCAAGACATGAAAGTACGTGTCTTTCAGGTCGATCGCTGCAAACCAATCATGAGGACGAATGCATTGGAAAATGTTTTCTGCGTTAACATCTTGACAGGAGCTTGTGAAGGGCCTGGTTCAATGTACACAGGTACATTGCCCGCAGTACAGGAGCATCGTTGTCCAGCACTGAGGTGAACCGAATGCCCCTGAACTTGGGGGCGAACTGAATCGCGTAGCCAAGTCTGATGGTCTGAGTGAGCCAGTGAGACAGCCTGAAGAGCGCTAGCCAGGCGACCAGAGACAGCACTGGAAGGGGAGGACTTTGTACTGATATGCCCGTCCCTCAAATGCAAAGCGTAGAAACGGTCTGTGCAGAGGGAGAATCAAGACATGAAAGTACGTGTCTTTCAGGTCGATCGCTGCAAACCAATCATGAGGACGAATGCATTGGAAAATGTTTTCTGCGTTAACATCTTGACAGGAGCTTGTGAAGGGCCTGGTTCAATGTACACAGGTACATTGCCCGCAGTACAGGAGCATCGTTGTCCAGCACTGAGGTGAACCGAATGCCCCTGAACTTGGGGGCGAACTGAATCGCGTAGCCAAGTCTGATGGTCTGAGTGAGCCAGTGAGACAGCCTGAAGAGCGCTAGCCAGGCTCCCAGAGACCGCATAAGTGGGAACAGAGGAACCACCGACGTACCCGCAGTGGGGCAGCAAGGTGGAGTGCAGGGACCCGACCGACAGAAGGCAAAGTATCCCAAAGTGGGGTCTGAGTGCACGCTGCAGCACTTACCTGGCTCCACAGTAGGGTAGAGGGTGCATGAGAAGGCATGGCGTCCTTGAGCCGGGCCCTGCTGCCTGCTGGCTATAGAAGAGGGGGATGTGAGTGGCGAGGCACTGCATTGCTCACTGCCATCCGCACACTTTTGGGACCCAGAGAAAGAGGAAACTGCTCTTTTCTTTAAATTTTGGGATCCACTGGCTGTGGGCCAACAGAGGAACAGAACTCAAACTGAATGAAAGATTCTCCACCTGGCCCTCCTCCGGGGGAGGGAGTGGTGCGATCCCCATCTCCTGAAGAGCAGGATCCTGTATCCCTGGGTCACCCGTCTCAGGGACACCGCTTGCTCTGATGCTTTACGGGCCTGGCAGGGGCAGAGATGGGGTTGTACCGCTTTCCTGCAGCCGGTTCCACACCGCTGCTAGGGTGGAGACGCTGGGTCCGCTGGGAGACACTGGGTCCCCTGTGAGAAGGACCAGCAACCTCATTCGGAAGCTCCACAGCTTGCGATGTTCTAGAGGAAAGAGGGGCCCACAGAGACGTACTCAGCAGGGGAGCCCTCGCTGTGATTCTCAGGTTACCCTGGCTATTCTCCAAAGTAGTCCTCACCTGCTTTGAGGAGGAGCTAGATCGGGGAATAGCAGAGGGAATTCCACCTCGTTTGAGGTACTCAAATCTTGACCAAAACATCGCGACGGCCATTTTCCCGCAATGGAAACATGACTCATCCACGAAAGCCAGCTCAACGTACTTTAAGCCCAGGCACGTGAAACAGTGATCGTGACTGTCATACGGGGCCAGGAAAAGACCACATCCAGAAACACATGGGTGGAATGACATCTTTAAAAAAACGCAACATCACACACGTCAATACAGTTTCAAACACCCTTTTAGGGAAATTGCTCTTTTTATTTTAAGTGCTAAAGGGAAATGTCACAGCACAACTGACAGACTGTTTCCTGTCAGTTTATCTGCAGCGTGCAAAAAGGTTATTTTTTCTGAAAGGCTGCAGCAGCAGCAGGAAATGCAGTGAAGATCGTGACCAACTCTGACACTCCATCACTGATTTCTAGTCGTGTCCTCTTTTGGAAGGCCAAACAAAGTAGTTTCACTTTCACAACGAAACACAGCGTCACATGCGGCAGCGGCCTAGAGTGAGTGGAGGCCGGCAGATAGAGTAAGGAACGGCCGGCGGGCTGAGTGAGAGGAGGCCGGTGAGCTTGAGAACGGCACGGCCGGCGGGCTTGCGGCAACCAAATGTGATGACCCCGGGCTGGACTCCGCTTCGTCCACGGTGAAAGCCGATCCGGCGCTCACAGCGCGAAGTTGATGTATTTCCTCAGCAACCAGCACAGATCAGCATCAGGCATGATGAAGCATCATTATTTAACCTCAGAACTATCTCAAAGTTAAAAAGTGATAACCACAGTCTATGTGGTGGCTGTGCTTTCAAATTAAATTATTATAATCTTAATTCAAGTAATGAAGGATTTTGAACATCTGACAGTAATCAGTGTTGAGTACTACTGTAAGATTAACCCTGCCTGGTTTAAATGTTTGAAAATGAATAACAGTTGAAAACATTCATTAGAAATTTAGAAAAGTAATCAAATGTAATTAGTTACATTACTTTAATAAAGTAAATGAAAGAGTTACACTACTTACATTTTAATTAGGGTAACTTGTAATCTATAACCTATTACTTTTCCAAAGTAACCTTCCCAACACTGACAACATCACACAAGTAGTGGAATAATTCTTACCCCAGCTTCTGCTAATTATTTGCTTCAAGAATGAATTCATGTCAGATTATTGCTCTAAATAATGAACATGGCATCTAAGTAGTACTTAGCTATTTTTGTTCTCCAATTTTTATTTATTTATTTTGTTTGTGTGTAACTTGCCTACATCTGGGTTCCCTCAGCATACCTGAGCAGATTTGTATATGTATGCTCTTTAAAAATGGTGCTTTTATTTTCGTTACACACTAAAAGACATGGAATGGAATACATACTGGAATATACCACATGTTTGTTTGCTTATTTTCCTCAAGAGCATAATCTATTTAAGTCTACATGACATACAAACAAGAATCTTCTTCTAACCACAGGTCGAGAGATCCAGTAGTTCCAACCAAAAAGCTTTGCAATATTGTAGAACTTTTGCAATGCACCCCAGACTGGTTCAAGCAAAAATTGAAAAAAAAAGAATATGACAATGACAATGAAGCAAGATACTTTTTTTACTAATAACTAGCTACTCTGTAAAGGGCAGCTTTCAGCTTAGCGTAGTTTAGCAATGTTTCCTATATTCTGTAGGGTAGGCAAAGTTGGTTTCAGCAGATGGAAATAGGAAAAATTACTAGAAACCAACATCACAGAGAATCGACAACCTCCATAGATTGCTTTTCTGGAATTGCTTTTAGTGTAAACAGACCAATGACAGGTGGATGGAGTGTTCAGAAAAAAAAAAAAAATTAATTATATTAATTTAATTAATTAATATTCTGTTTCGTGACAAGATTGGTACAGTCAGAAATTATATACTTCAGCTTAAACCTCTGTTTTTTGGCTCCTCCCTCTGCGTGTATTTTAAAGACCTGAAAAGCACCTTGCATCTCCCTGTCAATGCACAATTAGAGGTAATATGTGATCTTACGTGATTACTTCTCCACTACAAATGAGTTCATTGACCTACTACTCGCTGTTTTTTTGCTGCAGCTCAAACTCTGTCTACACAACCAAAACCTGCTCCGATAAATACACTCGTGCAGTGCTGACGTCCTCTCTGATGTCATCAGTCATGGTGCATCTGGAATCTGTCTCAGTGGATTCAGCCTCTCAAATCCCTCTTCAGAACACAGACACAAAACAATATGACGTATTCCACAAGCTCCAATATTACATCTATCTTCTTTCTAGAGCTTTAAATCAACAAATAGGGTCTTACACAAGCTCTTGCATCCCTACAGTGATTTGATTTCCAAAGCTTTCACTGTTGAGAGACTTGCAGTTTAATCTTTTTGGAATGCATAATTTAAATTATATGTATTAGTGTTTATCTCTCTAAATAACATAAAAGAGAATTTGTATAGATAAATTGCCATTTGCAGCCAATTTAAATTGTGTTTTGAGTGAAAAAGTATGTTCAGTGAGAAAAGAAAATGTAGGAGTGGACTTGATTTTATCCAATGGGAATTTATTTGATTAATTTAAGTGGGCAGTACATACCAGGATGGATAAAATAAATCCAAAATAGCTTAATTTGGTTATGATAAATTATTGAATAGCCTGTGTGAAGCCTAACTATTTTTTTCTTAGCTTGCACCAATGAATGTTTCACAATAAGAAAAGGAACATGTTTTAAGAATGTAAACATCATTTCATTTTGATTTCATGTTGAGTGCTATATAAATCCTACAGCATCACTTTTATAAGAAAAATTGTGATTTTATCATCTCGGCTTTAGCTTCATTTTTTTAAGGAAGCCACATGCCATTTCTTAAGTGATTAAAAAAGTGAAGTCTCAAAGGAGTAACCAAAAGCCAAAGAGTTTCTGACAGCTGAATGAAGCGTATTTGGTCATTTTCTAAATCCTTTAATTATTAAACATGGCCTCTGGAAAGAAGATAGCATCAGCTTTTAAAAAACAAGAAAGAAAATCCCATTTCTACATTTTCCATAGGCAAACAAAGAAAGAGATTAAAGGAAAGAACTGACTTGGTGCATCTTAATTACCCTGATTTACAGGCACAGGAAATTTATCTTAACTGTTCAACAGCTTTAAAACAAATGCATTACACTCAGGCACAAAATTTGACTGCTATCTTGTGGTTATGATTGAAATCACTTCATAAATGCTTACATGAAAATTTAGTATGCATTGTAAATGGTAAACTGTCATAACCTCCCACCCAACCTAACTTATCTTTGCGTGTTTACATTATGTGCCATCTTAACCTTTGACGGATGTGCCTTTCTGTGAAATACTAGAGTAGTAATCTTATTAGAGGTGCTACGCTCACACATACAACAATGCACACACACACACACAAAATCACATAAGGTCATAAATACACAAGCTTTATCATGCAGCCATCTTATTCAGGCCACAGAGTTCAAAGGGAATACTCAATTTTGCCCACAAGGCCTGGTTATGGGTTGTGCTGGGTTGTTATGCATTAACTGGTCATAGCAGAACAAGAAATATGAAAGAGAAACTCCGAGATACTGTCTAGTCTACGCAGGAAAACCCATAAACCTATCTCGTTTACACTGTTTGCAGCAGCAGATAACTGATCATCATTTAAAGACCATCTTAGTCATGCTACAAGTAATTACAGTAATTTAAACATACTGTAGAAAAATAATCCGTAACAACCACTCTATTTTTATTCAAGAATATTTTATTTCATCAGGGTGATTGGTGATAAAGTCACAATTAAAAGACAAAATCATTTTAAACATGACTAATGGACTCTATCATATTATTATGTTGATCCTCTTAAATTTCAATTCATTCATTTATTTTTTTTATTATAATTTGTTGTGACTAGCATTTTGAACAAATTTGCAGGTTAGATTAATCAGTGATGAACTTCAAAACAAATCCAGTAATAAGTAATAGTAATATAAAAAACGATATTGCATGTGATTTGTGACCCTGGACCACAAAACCAGTCTTAAGTCACTGGGGTATATTTGTAGCAATAGCCAAAAATACATTGTATGGGTCAAAATTATTGATTTTTCTTTAATGCCAAAAATCATTAGGATATTAAGTAAAGATCATGTTCCATGAAGATATTTTGTATATTTCCTACTGTACATATATTCAAACTTAATTTTTGATTAGTAATATGCATTGCTAAGAACTTCATTTGGACAATTTAAAGGCGATTTTCTCAATATTTCGATTTTTTTGCACCCTCAGATTCCAGATTTTCAAATAGTTGTATCTCAGTCAAATATTTTCATATCCTAACAAACCATACATCAATGGAAAGCTCATTTATTCAACTTTCAGTTGATGTATAAATCTAAATTTCGAAAAATTGACCCTTATGACTGGTTTTGTGGTCCAGGGTCACATTTAGTGTCTCAGGTTTCTATAAAGGTACACTAGTTTAGGGTTAAAAAATTTGAGGTTAGTATGTTTTTGTGTGAGAGTGAAGTTAATGAGTAAAGTAATGTTACAAAATATTTCGGTAACACTTTCTATGAAGCCCGTATTTATAATACATTATAAGGGTATTCTTAAGGCATTATAATGAATGCCTCTTCAAATAAATGCCGTTTTTTTTTTTCCCTTATTTTTTTGTTTGTTTTAATTTTTATTCATCAGAGGATCCTGGAAAAAGATCACAGTTTGCACAAACATATTAGAAGCAGTAAAAAGAAGCACAACTGTTGATAATAAGAAGAAATGTTTCTTGGGCACCAGATCAGCATATTACAATGATTTCTGAAGGATCATGTAACACTGGAGAATGGAGTAATGACATGAAAATTCAGCTTTAGCATCACAAGAATAAAATACATTTTAAAATGTCTTAAAATAGAAAACGGTTATTTCAAATTGTAAAAATATTTTACAGAATTGCTGTTTTTACTGTATATTTAATTAAATAAATGCAATTCTTTCAGGTACATTAAAAATCGTACTCACCTCCAACTTTTGAACGGCAGTGTATATGAACAGAGTGTTCAGTAACATATATACATATTTTTAAATTTCCATACATCTCATCCATTTTTGTAACCACACCATGTTTGTCTATTTACATTTAGATGGTGCAACTCTTTGAATAGACCATGCATACTAAGCTATATGCTTTACAGTAATCAAAATCATAATGGTTATCTCTGGGTTTTGGCTTTCTGCAACTGTGATGTTGTAAACAACATTAAACCTTGGCATGTCCATATACACTGTCTCATGGCCAATTGGTAAACTAATAAAGTGTGGTAAAGGCAGCACTCCAACATAACAAAATTATATCAGTGTTTCTGGGTTATATACCTTTTCAGCTTTCAACATTTACAAAAAAAAAAAAATTGGAAATATTCTTCTAAACCACTGTTTGAATAAATTCTAGAGGCTAAAAAGTGGCCATATCCATAATTCTCAGATGATGAAGTTTTATTTACTGTTAATAGTATTTTTGTCTATTACATATTGCAACATGCACATTATAATAATCTTCTTGAGTGAGGTTGCCCCCTCACTCGGACTCCCCCCCCCCCACTCAAGATGAGTGTAAAAATTGATTTTATTTATGGAATATAATGGTTTATTTAAAAAATACAGTTGCCAAATGCATAGGGTTTCTAGAATTAATATGATGCTACTACTATAGCAACAATTTAGGACAGTCCATTTCACTAAGTTGCATTTTAATTGATCTGACAAACAAACTTCCCGCGCAAGTGGTTCAACTAAGAATGCAGCACTACCGAGTAAGCTAGCTAAAGGTATGATGAAATAATTTTTTAATGTTTAATAGAGGGCTAGATGGTTGTAGTTAGTTGATTATTTAGCTGTATTGTTATGGTTTGTTGCTGTTCAAGTTGTTCTAACTTAAAGGGGTCATATGATGCTGCTAAAAAGAACATTATTTTGTGTATTTGGTATAATGAAATGTGTTTATGCGGTTTAAAGTTAAAAAAAACACATTATTTTCCACATACTGTACATTATTGTTTCTCCTCTATGCCCTGCCTTTTTGAAACGCGTCGATTTTTACAAAGCTCATCGGTCTGAAAAAGCGAGGTGTGCTGTGATTGGCCAGCTATCCAGTGCGTTGTGATTGGCCGAATACCTCAAACGTGAGACGGAAATGTTACGCCCCTCACCATACTGTTGTATTTCCTCAGCGACCAGCAGGGATCAGCTCTAGGCGTGAGGAAGCGATATCGTCCTCTTTTGGAAGACCAAACAAAGTAGTTTCGCTTTCACAATGAAGCACACAGCGTCTTCAGGATATGGCGGCGGCAACAATACTACAGTGAGAATAAAAGTTACGCCTTCTTTCTTTGCGTGAACATTTGGGCGGCGTTATGCAAATCTTCCCACAGAGCGACGTAGGTATGTTGGGGCGTGTTAGAACGAGCCGTTTTAGGTAGGTGTGGCTGACTCTTAACTTTTATAAAGAATATCTCTTTTGGAGATTGAGACTTTAGTCTTTGCAACTTTACAGATCTTCTTTATGTACCAAGAGCTTGTAACACTCCAAAGAGAAAGGAAAAATTTAAATCGCATCATATGACCCCTTTAAAATGATGCATCTGTTAAATGGGTCACAATGAATGTGTTATGTCAGGGAATCGGCCGCAATAAGCTTGTGTTTCATTGTAAAGCAGACACAATTAAGTATTTCTGGTGGTTGTGGTGGTATCACTTGTCTGTATTTGTGGTAAAACTGCTGCCTAAGACATATTATTTCCTGGATGTCAGATTTTCGAATTTGTTGCCTATGTGATTTTGTTTTATTCAATACTCTGCAATCTGTATTTGCTACCTTTTAGTATAGGGTCATTCACTCAGAACGCATTTTTCATTCCACTGTGGTACTTTTCCATTGTATTTCAAAGTAAATGCGCTACGGACGTCTTTGAATTTGTGTTTGAATGCTGCGCTCTCATCTCAGGTCTTTATAGCAGCTTCTCCCGCATAATACATTATTCTAAAACACTATGCTCAGGTTCAAAGAAATTCAGCTTCTAAAAAAACAAAATTCCACTGACCTGTCTCGCGACCAAAACACTGTGTGAACCCAGTATTCTATATTCTAATAGTAGCGGGCAGGTTTGTTTACGGTCCGACAAATATATGAATGGGCCACATATGTTTTATTCTTTTTATTTATGCTACGTCATCGCCCCCCTTTCGTTACCTCAGCCGCCCCCTCATCAGTGCTACACTGGCGCCGGCTCTGGAGTTTCACCATTTGTGTTTTTGATGTGAAGTAATTTGCTGCCCTCTAAAACATTTAATTTGCTAAACATTTTGTTTTTCCCCAGAAGACACTGCTGATCTCATATCAGAAACAACCATCCCATTTTAGCTCCAGATCAGACAACTTTGAAGCCCAAATGCCTTCTTTTACCCTTTCTATATTTTTCTGCAGCAAACCTAACCACAAAAAGAATCTGTCTTTTCATTTCCCTGTTTTCGTTTCTTTCTTTTTTTTTAACAACACTTTTTATACTTTCATATGCTACAGTGTCATTAACAGAAGTGTGCCATGCCTTACGGTTGATGCAAACATAACACCCTAGACATTGTCAATTTAATTAATTCAAATATTAATTCCAATTTCTGCTGTTATCCATATAAATCCATTAAAAACCTGTACTGACCTGGGCTGAAGCCAGTAACTCATTATTGAAACCCATTTGCTGAACCTGCAGCTGAAGATTCAATGGCTGATACTCTCCGATTTTGCAGTCTGAAATAAGAAAAACAGCATTATTAATCAATGGCAATATGTCCTGCTGTTGTTGTTTTTTATTATTATTATTATTATTAATTTTCTCTTTTTCCCTTCATTCAGTCTTTATTACTGGAAGTGCTTGGAATTGCACAGTTACCTACTGCAATAGGTAGGTTTTCAACTGCAACTGTTTTCAGTAATAAATCTACACCAA
>NW_015542454.1:48846-57448 GCF_001515605.1 Sinocyclocheilus anshuiensis
CAATACTTCGATGTGAGTGGCAAAACATGAAACTAAAAATGATTTTTGAGCAAGATAAGGAGGAATGTCCCCCTATATGAATCTTCCACTCACAGCCAAGCAGCTTCCTGAAATGACTGGAAGTACTAAACAATAACTTGAAAAATAAAAGATGAAGTATATGGAGGGAGTAAGGCAACAAGGCATGTCCGGATCTAATGTTTATGTAACATCCAATCATGTCCGATGTAGACACAGTGTAACATTAGGAAAAAGAGAATGAACTTTATTTATAAAGTTTCCGATTGCATCAGTAAGACACTGTTTGTTGTTTGTTCACTTCATTTTACTGTGGATTTGTTTTAAACAACGCACAGATCAACACAGGCTTTTCAGAAAATAAAAAAGGATGTAGTGATAATTATAATTATATTGGATCACAACACACAAGTGTGAGTAACATTTTTTATTTTTTTTTACCATGTGTCACTTTTGCTTTGTCTGTTACAGATCGTTTGATAAGTACTGAATATTTTTAACCAAAATTACCCTTATTTTCAGAGTACATCACAGCAGCATCCATCTATTATTCTAGTATGCATAACTGATACCCATTCATAGCAGTGGGCATTTAATTCCAAGTCTTGAATGCAGCATGCCTATCAAAACGGCATATTTCAAAGAGAGTTAAAAACAGGACAGAAAACAGCCTTCTTCTAAATTATGATGTTTTTTGATGTAAAAATCTTTTTAACATTATAAGTGGACCTCAGAGAGCATTATAAAATTAAAATAAAATGCAGTTCATGACCCCTTTTAATAACTACTAACTCATCAAACAATTTCACAAAAGCTTTAAACAAGTTTAACTAGTCAGTTGGTAAGAAGTGCAGTAAATACAGACCTTAAATAAGTTTGGATTTATCTGAAGAGCGGTGCAGAAGCACCCTTACAATTGATCATAGGGCCCTATGAAGAAACATCAACTAGCCACTGCTGCACTCACAAATAAAGCCATTGCACAGGCAGTCCACTTTAAATACTGAATATCTAAAAAAAATAATTCAACTAAATGCAAGCATCACTTGCCAAGCTGTTTCATGGCATGTTGCCCGGCTAGTTGAAAGAAACCCATGGCATCTCGATTTTAGAAGGCAGAGAATTTATCATGATTTTTTACTTCACACTTCCCTTTGAGGAAAGGGTAAGGGAATCTGTCTTTAGCACGCATAACACCTTTATCTGAGCTGCACTGTAGGAACCCGCTCCCTCCTACACAGTGTTCTCCACAAGAGGAGGTCTAGCTTCTGGGTCTACTAGTAGTTTTTAGGGCTGGGTTTTGACACAATTTTCACAATTCGATTTGATTCTCATTCACAAGCTTGCGATTCGATTCGATTACCAATTCGATTCAATATCGATTATTTTGGATACATATCAGGTACAGTACATGCCAAATTTTCTCAAGGAAAAACAAAATTAGACAAAATTAAAATTAGACAGCCCAGGGGGAAGTTGTGGCCTAATGGTTAGAGAGTCGGACTCGTAACCCAAAGGTTGTGGGTTCGAGTCTCGTACCGGCAGGGATTGTAGGTGGGGGGAGTGGATGTACAGCGCTCTCTCCCACCTTCAATACCACGACTGAGGTGCCCTTGAGCAAGGCACCGAACCCCCAACTGCTCCCTGGGCGCCGCAGCAAAAAAAAAATGGCTGCCCACTGCTCCGGGTGTGTGTTCACGGTGTGTGTGTGCGTTCACTGCTGTGTGTGTGCACTTTGGATGGGATAAATGCAGAGCACTAAATCCTAGTATGGGTCACCATACTTGGCCACATGTCACTTCACTCACTAGAATAAAATATACATGAGAGTCAGTTGGTACATTACTATAATATTGAAGGTTAAAATTTACTGATTTGTAGTACAACTGCTAAAATTACACAATGAAATTTTTAAAATAATAAAGTTACAATTACATAATATTTCTACTTCAATTAGTTTTTTATATAAACATTTAAATGGTGGCTGTCATAAAAACTTGATGGATTTATTCAAACATAAATTAAACATTGAAGAACAGTAAAAAATTATAATGAATATGTTATATGGTGCATATATTTAGCAAAATGCCCCTCTCTACAATTTATTTTTCTATATGATTAATGAGTTTATGGTCACCGAATATGTTTTTTCTGAGGTAGGCCTAAATATGACGTTACGTGACATTATTTACAAGCCCATATTGACAACTTTGCGCAGCTGAAACACTGATTGAGCGATTACATGAGACAGGATATGGACTGTAAAGTCGTACTCTTTCTTTTAACTTACCTTCGGATGTTTAGTGATGATTATTTTGTGCTGAAACTGGTATTAATGTGGAGATGATCAGTTCACATGCGCTATGCGCTGCCGTGTCTGTTGAACGGAGGCGCTACAGCGATCTGTCATTTATCAACAGCATTTATTGCTTGAATACTGCAATACAATGGACAGAATTTGAAATCTGAGACTTTGTTTCATATTAAAAGTACCAAAGCACAATGCTTATTGCGATTTATTGGATGGGAGGGCGTCCTTCAATGTTCAGTCCATTAACTGTAAACAGGCTACAATAATCGATTCTTGGGATTTAAGAATCAAGTTCCGTAAAAATGAGAATCGATTAAAATCGAGATATCGAAATTTTTTACCCAGCCCTAGTAGTTTTACTGCCCAAAGCAGAGCATACAGACGGGGTGAAGAGTTTACTGACTGAGCAAATGTCTTTATCAACCCCATAGATTTTCCAACAGGTTCATAAAAATTAGATCTACCACATAGAATTTACCATATATTAATACATGCATAAACAAATGCACAAAGTAGTAACATTTCAAGCATTTAAACTGTAGCCATTATTTATTTTGCAACATTTGCTTAATAATACAATTTTAAAATATTATTACACCATTACTCCATTAATCAGTGTCACACGATCCTTCAGAAGTCATTCCAATATGCTGTTTTGTACTCAAAAAATGGTACAGGTGTTTAATAAAATGGTACAGCTGCAGTAGTCTCTGTCAATTTTCTACTAAAAGTCCTATTGATGAAAATAGGTGTGTTGGCTCCTCCCTGATGTTTCTTGTAATCTGTGATCATCTCCTTGGTCTTGTTCAGAGAGATGTTTTTTTTCCTGGCACCATACTGCCAGGGTCTTAACCTCCTTTCTGTACACAGCCTCCTCACCATCTGTGAGCAGACCAATGACTGTTGCATTATCATCTGACAGTGTTTGAGTTACACCGACCGACACACATCATCTGCGAATAACATGCAGCAAATAAAACAGCAGAATTTTCTTGGTGTACTCGGCACCTTGTGTATAAACATAATGAAAATATCTCAAGAACCTTCGAATGTATCTTATAATGAGTTTCTTTTCAGACCACTTGCCTTTATGGATGTGAAACTTGCCATGTAGTAAAACGATTTCATATAAAAAATATGACTTGTGTCCATGTCATTTCCCCATAGTAAATAAAAACAAAATCACATTGTTTGTCTTTTTATTGCCCAACTATAGGGGGAATTTAATTTACACAGTGTACTCACAAATTATCCAAGGAATGACATAAACCGAAATAACAATGAAAAGGTTTAAAGTATGTATTTTGTGTGAATACATAATCGTTGTCATACAAATCTGAAAGCAAGCAGTTGCGGCAAGGAAGCCACTCATCTAAAGCAGATGCAGAAAAACATTCGCAAAAGAACCCGACTGCAAGTACATTAACATTATTAGTCTTAACTCTTAAATAACGCCTTTCATATTTCAAGTTTTTCCTACATTTTCCCGAGAAGTCTCCGGTGTAAAGGTATAACGGAAGTACAGATACACTGCTTTGCGGGAAAGCGGAAGTTAGCTGACGTCACTGTGAAAAGGGCCTCTTCCGTGTGTATATGTGTATATATCGGGATCGAGCGCTGTCGGATGTGCCTTTATGCGTTATGCGCTTCAGATGTCAGTCAGCATGAGAAGCGCGGAGAGAAAAAGCACTCCTCTCATAAAATGTGCAAATAAAGATAATTTTACATGTTTTATTAGTATTTGGAGCATTGGGATCGCTAGACGAGGGCTTAATTAACTTATTTTTGTGAAAATCTCAAATTCGACCAAAATCAACATTTTTATTTTATTTTTTAAAAAAGTTCTACAATATACAGTATATGGCTTCAGAATTTTAATATGCATTTCCACTCTATTTTTCCTGAATCTGAGCAGTCAAATCCTTCTGTCAAAACATAAATCATCAGACCCAATTTTGGTCAGTGTAGTTTTGCAAAATGTACTGTTTTTACTAACAAATGTGACAGTAAAGACATTTATTTATCTTACACAAGGTTTCTATTTCAAATAAATGCTGTTCTTTTCTAAGAATACTGGGAAACAAATGTATCACAGTTCCCACGAAAAATGTTAAGCAGCACAACATTGATAATAACAAGATATGTTTCTTAAGCACCAAATTTTCATTTAGAATGATTGCTCATGTGACACTAAAGACTGGGGTAATGGCTGCTGAAAAATTAGCTTTGACATCACATGAATAAACTTAATTTAAAAATACATTAAAATAGAAAATGATTATTTAAAATTGTAATAATATTTCACAATATTACTATTTCACTTGATCAAATTAATTCAGTCTTGGTGAGCATAAGAGACTTATTTTAAAAACTTTAAAAACTTTGAAGGTTAGTGTTATGTAGTCAAAGTGCATCATGCAGGCTTGTTGCTTTGTGTTACAGTAAGTGTTTTGGTCAACCATCACAAGGCTCCAACAACAACAGAGTGTTAATGTAAAGTTTCTAACCCAGAAAAATTACTGATCAGTCTATGCAGGTTTGCTGCTAGTGACCACAGGTCAAGGAGCAGCTGTAAGTTTTTTTACAAAATGTGAGCAATTTAAAATGTAATGGGCTATGGACACATTTCAAACTGCAAAATTAACAAGCAATTTTGTTTGAAATGAATTTAATAATGACAGTAATAAATCTGATTACACTAAATCCATGGCATAAATAGCCTGTGGGCCACGCTCATTTTGTTTGCCTTTTGCATTGGCGGACTGAAACAGAATTTTGTAATGCACACGGTGGGGTTGCGGTGATCATCATCATAACAGATTCAAAGGGTCTCTGTTCATGCTTCAGTATTTGATGCGATATGGACAAGAACAGGACAGGTCATCTGTCACTGACCTCTCATTAAGCATCTATTTTAGTCACTCAGGTTTTCAGGTTTTGTTAGAAAAATAAACCTGAAACAGACCTGGTAGATGTTGAAGAATATTATCATTCGCTTTCACACGCACCGAATTCTGTCCAAAGCCATATTACCCTAATCAGCCTTGATGACCTTTTTTCCACTCTAATAAGCCCTAATTATAGTTTTGGATTCATCTCTGGGTTTTGGTCTCCTGCCAAAACATGATGTCGTTGTAAAGAGAACCTGATTAAATGTGGTGTAGTTTCATGCCAACATCTTGCTTGAGAACACAGAATAGTATTTTGCAGTGCCTGCTGATCTGTCTGCTTATCCAGGCCGAGACATAAAGAGGGAAGCAGAACTGCAGAGGAGCCAGAGAAATGCAGCTTTGATCTCAGAGTCCAGACTGCTCTGCTGCTCTCTTTCCTCCTGAGCTCTCAACTGTCTGTCAAACAAAACGTAACATTCAGTTCATGACATTGTCCCAATTTAAAATCCATTATGCAAACCATGCCCATTTCATTCATTCAAAGCAAGAGGTCAGAGAATATTTGATTTCGGGGAAAATCAATGGACATGCAAGTTTATCTGTTGCAACTGATATAATTATCACACAATTCCAATTCTGTGAAACAGGAAAGAACATGCAAAAGAAGGAAGTAATGTCTATGCATCATAAGCAGTTATGATGTATAACACCAACAATAATATTTTGAATACTACAGAGAGAGGGGGATGTTTCTAAGTTAGGACATTTTGCATTAAAATGTTGCTTTCTGGTTGCATCACCACTTCGGCTTGGTGTTATAATGTTGGATTAATTCCCAGACAGCACCTATGGTACATGGTGAATCAGCCTTAAAATGAACTGAAATGGCCTCATAAACTCTTACATAGTCTCTCCAGTTAGGTCAAATTCATTGCCAAGAAGTCAATCATACATGCCCAGCAGAGTTCTTATCAATGCTTCACACCTTTATAAATCTCACCAAAGTGGAAATACTGTCAAAGGCAGTATTATAAGCTGGCGGAAGCATTGACATGACAAAAGTTATTGGTTTTTTTAAATATGGAAATATATAGCTATGTAATCGCACAACATGCTCTGCAGGGTATGATGCCATATGCTGCAAACCTTAAAGGTAAAGTTTGGCTACACAGTACTGTGGAATAGTGTTGTTATTAATTAAAATCTTCTTAAAACGTATTATTTTCATTAGTTAAAATAAAGTTGAAATAAAATAAATAATAGACTTAAAAACGAAAAATGTTACCTTGGCAACTAACTGAAAAAAAAAAGTTGAAGTACTAAAATTACTAAAAGTAAAACATACTGTACATATAAATTAAAGTTAAACAGAAATATTACAAATCTAATAAAATGACAAGAGTACATTAAAATTACAAAAACATAGCTAAAATTAAGTTGAAAACAGACAGTAAGTGAAAATATAAAAATACAAATTAAACATTTTGATAAATACTATAACAATACACAAATAAAACAAAAAAACTGCTGTGCACGCTCTTAAATAAGGAATAATTAATCATTAAGGATTATATAAAATATTTTATTAATATAAAAATCTTCCCAAAACAGCATTTTACTATACAACAGTGAAAATGGCTGTATTATAGTAAGAGTGGAAAAATGAGAATGAAAACACCAGATACATTAGAGCAAGGTTCCTCACATCTTGCCCTGGAGGACCAATGCGCTGCAGAGTTTAACGCCAACCCTGATCAAACTTACCTACCTGTGATTTTCTAATGATCCTGAAGACACCAGAGATCCAGATGGCCAAGGTGGAGCTGATGGCTCATGCGAGCGAGGAGGAGACGGGGACCTGGAAGACCACGGTGGAGCCGGAGGGAAGTAGGAGCCAGAGGGATGGAGGGACGAGGCGACACCGGAGGAGTGGAATCCCGTAGCGGAGGTTGATGACTGACCAAGGCAGAGCCAGAGGGACGAGGGAGCCCGGTGGAGCCAGTATGATGATGGGCCACAGTGGAGACAAGGGAGCAAGGAGCCAAGGCGGAGCCGATGGGTCGGAAGACCGAGGTGGAGTCCGGGACTCGAAGGCTGGAGGTGGCTGGAGCCAGGGGATCCTCACGCCTATGTAGAGCTGGAGACTGGAAGGCCCGAGGCTGGGAGGGAAAACAGGAGAACAGGAGCTGGGCGGAACCAGCAGAGATGCAGGAGATTCAGGGTTGGGCAGAACCAGCTGAGACTCAGGAGACATAGGAGACTCAGGAGAATTGGGTATTACCTCCCCAAACCAGTCAATTAAATCCACATCAAAAATTTCCAGATTTCAAAGTTTCCAGAGGCCAGTTGCAGCTCACCCTCAGCAGCGGGAGTGTGGGCAGGGCTTCGCTCCAAGCTGTCGATCTCCACTAATACTCCCTCTGAGATGCTCATAGTTGCCGGCTCACACACCTGGTCAGACGTGTTGTGAGGCTCGGGCTCCGGGGCACTGACTGGCTCAGTCGCATCCTCTTGCACTGATTCTACTGTCGTGATGGGCTCTGGCTCTCCATCTGCAGTGGGCTCTGGCAGACGCTCCGTGCAGCAGGGTGATGGCTGGCTGGGCTCTGGATTGGGAGTGGGGCTGGTGAATTCCTCCATGGGGCTGATGGTAAAAGCCGATGCACAGTTCACCAGCACCTGCTCCACAAACACGGCGAAGCTCCCCCGAGGACCTTTCCCGGACAGCTTGGCCTTCATTGAGGTGCTCAGTCCGACATAATAGAAAGTGTCCGGGTAATGAGTAGGGTATTCAATGTCTAAAAATTCCCTCATGTGGTCCTCGAAGGAGTGATCTACTTGCTCCAAGCAAAGGAGCTTGACAGCAGGGATATCCATTTTGGGAGGATGGTGAAAACAAAATAAATAAATAAAAATATTGCAGCAGTAAATTCACAATGTGTAGGCCGGTTATTCTGTAATGTGTTGTGTTACTTAAAACGCACAACGAAGGAGTATTATAAGTATAAATCCACAAGGAATACACACAGGAGAATCTCAGGGGCAAACATAGCACCAGTGGTGGACGAAGTACACAAATCAAGTACTTGAGTAAAAGTACAGATCCGTATAATAAAATATTACTCCAGTAAAAGTAAAAGTACTCAGTTTTCAATTTTACTCGAGTGAAAGTATGACATTCTTTAAAAAAGTAGATCTGTTTAACAGGATTTAGAAGCATTTACATTTTTTTTTCTATTATTATTATATAATTTTATTATTATTATTATTATTTTTATTTTTTATTTATTTTTTTGTTCTTCCTATTCCATCAATAGGGCCTTTCGCACCGCAGGAACCTTTTCATAGTACCAGAACTAATTGTGGAACTACCCACTTTTTG
>NW_015542454.1:57915-69621 GCF_001515605.1 Sinocyclocheilus anshuiensis
ACATGCCAAAAAGTGGGTAGTTCCACAATTAGTTCTGGTACTATGAAAAGGTTCCCACGGTGCGAAAGGCCCTATTGTGTCAACTTATTTCGCAAGTATGGAGAACAGCGATAGATGGACGGACGCTGACATGCAGGCACTTGTATCAAATGTAGCACTGTCAAGTTGTCGTTGGAGATTCTTAGTCCTCCTTTCCGTTCTTTCAATCGCTTTACGTATACGCGTCCTCCATCCTCCTGTTGTTAACGTTGTTTTTATTTGTTTCCGTTGTTGAACGCCGTGCACAAATGACGTCGCTGTCGATCGGTTCCTAGTACACACTGTCGGTGCGAATGCAACCTTTTAAATAGTGTTGGGAAATAGTTTGCGCAAAATCGTCCCAGTACTTTAGTACTGTACATTTAGTTCTGGAACTAAAGCGGTGCGAAACATATGCAGCAATCATCTTTAATTGCAGAAATGTGGCAAAACATCTCTGGAGAGAACCTCAGATTATTAAATTCGAAAGTGCTTTCCATATTTGGATCAAGATAGGCTACATTTGTGAACACACATTTTCTGCAATGTCGCACGTCAAGTCACACTTCCGTGCGCGTCTTACAGACTGCAACTTACAATCGCAACTTCATTGTGCTGTTACTCCTTTCGCCGAATTTCACAAAATTGGTCAGCTCCTGACAGCATCAGGTGTTTTATTAATGGTGAGTATAATTATTTATTTATTTCAATGAATGTAATCGATTAGATATCATAATATTTATGCTATAATAGGCTATTATAAACCTGGTTGGTTTGTATTGGTGACATAATATGTAAATTATATGCGTGCGGCCCGTGAGACTTGCACTTGGACCACAGTGCGGCCCAGTGGATATGGCATGAATTTGCCATCCTTCTAGAACAATGTGCATTTATGTTAAAATTGTAACATAAATTATCAAGTTTAGTTATTTTAATTTCTTTATTGCAAAACGCTCTAACTGGCACCGTTTTGGAGAGAAATTGGCTCTCATTTTAACCCATATCATGGTGTGTGATGCTGAACTATGAGTTTCTAATGGTGTTTGTATTTGCACTGTTCTAAACATTAATATTTTATGTGCAACAACAGCATGCTGTCTCAGTGGCCTTACATATGATTTTAAATCTATTTTTTCAAACTTTATGATTTAAATGGGGATGATTGTACTGAGAATAACTTTCATCTTTTCTTCAACTGAATACTGTTTCCGTGCTGTTTTGATGTATTTTAAAGAGTTGGCAGTCAAAATTAAAACTGCTGGATGATAGATATTCTGCATTCTTTATGACAAATAAGATAATGTGAATTACAGAATGTACAATGTTTTTAAAATGTATAAATTGCGGTGTACAGCGTTTATTATGAGGGGGTAGAATCCACAGCTCAGTACTCACTACTCAATACTCATGAGTACTTTTCTCTTTTTTGGAAGGTAATGGTACTTTTACTTGAGTATATTTTGTCAGTACTCTTTACACCACTGATAAGGAGTAACGATAAGTTTTATGAAATGTAGTGAAGTAAAAAGTACGATCTTATGCTTTGGAATGTATTGAAGTAAAAGTTTCTCAAAATAAAACTACTCCAGTAAAGTACAGATACTTGAAAAATGTACTTAAGTACAGTAACAAAGTAAATCTACTTCGTTACTGTCCACCACTGCGTAGCACACACAATGGTAAAGCAAATAACCGGCATTGTATTATCGAGACGATTGTCTGCGCTGATTTCGCCACAGTCCTGAGATAAACGATCTGCACGCTACTGAAGTTACTGCAGGAGGGAAAATAGAAATACACTGTTTTAAATGTATTTTAATGTTATTGTTTTATTTTTAGCAGCATGTTTTAATCTCCAATCTTTCTACAATATAATGCTATCCAATAATTATTATCCCTCCTGCATGTAATGTCAGATTACTTTTCTTAGGGAATTAATTATTATTAATTCATTCAGGTTTTGAGAGGACTCGAATCCGAAGATTCGAAGTCAACCTGATTAGAACTGATTTCAAATTTGATAGTTACACTTTATCAACGGTCGTCCAGCGAGACGTTAAGGTCCGTGTATATTAACAATTCTGTTCATGTTACTTCGTGGCCAACGACAAATAAACAAAATGGTAATCTTATTATTTTTTTGAGCAAGGTAACAAGGATCTAGGCAGAATTTTAACTTTAAAATGTCACGACACCAGACAATGCTTCTTTATAAATGAAACAAGAATTTATTAGCTATTCTAGATTACATTAAACTAAGCTAAAACACACATACACACACACACACACATACACACAAAGATTCAGGGAAATTAGTTAACGGAGTTGCATGAAGTTTTCTGAGTTCTAACACTCGTTTGGTACGAGTGCTTTAAATTCAACCCTGGGACAATCACAAAGCAGAGGTTTGTCTTACGTTTACTGCTTAAATGGTTCAGCACCTATTTCAGCGGATAGAAGACCTTGTTTGTACTTGCGTTTGTGATGGCCACAAAAGCTTCCTTGTTGGCTGATTGAGGGAATCCCGGAGCTTTCGGATTGGTTGCTGAGATGACGTTTGGATGACGTCCTTTTGGGGAAGCCTTCCTGGAGAATGGAGGTTGCCTTGTGACGTAGGAGCTTCGAAAGTCGGTTGCCTTGGGCACGGAGAGTGATGTTTGGAGTTCTTCTGAGAGTTCCTTTGCTTGGCTTTAGACTTTGAAGTTCGGCAGTCGCGGAGTTTCAACTGAAGTGTTTGAGTTTTGGAGTCTCGCTCGTATTAAATGCTTTGTCTGCTAAAAATAGTTATAAGGCAAATATTAAAATATCATAGATTCCAATAAACACATCAAATATATATATACGGCATAACACATACAGTGGATACATTTTCACTACTTATGAGTTTTAAACGATTGTCTTTTAAAATCGTCATGCAAGGTTCTATTTCTTTTGTTGTAAGAGAAGTTTGTAAGGGTTTCAGAAAGGGCAGGAAGCAGATGGTCAAACGTCATGTGATAGTCACGCATAGATCCCGTGTTTGCAGGCCTGAGGGCGTCAGTTAATTTACTTCCTGTGCCTACACTGGTTCCATACATTAGCGATCACGAGGTATCTATATGTCGTGAAAGACCTTTTCAGTCCTGATACAAAAGATCTCTGTGTTATCTCCTGATCGGATTAGTTTCAACCTCATGATGGCTGATAGGGGGGAGATCTTTAGGTCCTTCTGTAATATTTCTGTTTCATGATTCACGTCGTGAATCCACAGCTTATGGGGGTCTGTTTCACAAGACAGAGACCTTACATGCAGTAACATCAGCAGCGTGCAGATCGTTTATCTCAAGATGTTGTTTTAACATCATATCTCGTTATTACGAGAAAATATGTTGTTTTAATGAGAAAAAGATGTCATTTTAACGACATAACATCTCATTGTTACGAGAAAAGATGTCATCTTAATGACATAACATCTTGTTATTGATGTTTTAATGAGATAATTATGCTGTTTTAACAACATAACATCTTGTTATAATGAGAAAAGATGTCATTTTAACGTGAAAAGATGTTGTTTTAATGACTTATCTCGTTATTACGAGAAAATATGTCGTTTTAACTACATAAAATCTTGTTATTACGGGAAAATGCCATTAAAACGACTTGAGTGGGAAAAATAATATATGTGTGGCAGCAATGTGTCACCGTAATATCCTTAACAGCTGTTCCTCATAAAAAAATCATCTCCAAACTCACCTCTGTTTCAATTTACAAATATCTTCCAGCACTTTAAATTAGATGATAGATGTGTTTTCTTGTTATGCCCATGAGTGTCATTCATTTGAAGGAGTGTGAGTGATTGTTCATGATCAAGGGCAGGTTGATTGTTAAGACTCAAGTTCAAAAGAGGGAAACACATAATATAGAACTTGTGAACGTCCAGAGGACATCTTTGCGGACGTCCGTGCACATATTTATCACCTGCTACTGTGGTATTTAATTTGTTTTCTTTCTTCCTATGCTATATCTTATAGCATATATATATATATTATTATTATTATTTTATTTTATTTTTTTTTGTGTGTCCAACATTCCACACTTTTTTTTGGTTATTTAAGTGCATCATCTGGGTATTTAAAGTGCACTTTTTCTTTTTGGACTTTTCAGTGTGAATACACTACTTGCACTATTTATACTACAAAACAGCACAGAACAGTGCAAAAGTACACAAAAATTGGGACACACCTAAAGTGTAGACACAATGTAAATAATAGATTCATTCCTTTTGTGAGATCGCAATAAATAGACTGAAATGAGCGACAGCTCATTAGTGATTAAAGTAATAAAGGGAACGCTCTTTGCACGCTTTCTTGGATATGTATTCACAATTTGAATAAAGGTTTTGTTTTTCATGCTGCTAAAAGGACCAACAGCCACATACACGCTGCAAAGTTTTGGAAGTGACATCCACATACGTATGAATGCAGGATTCGCACTCGAAATCGCAATAGCTTGTTTGCAATCACGTGATTCTGATGGTGTGCAAAATTCAGATGGAGGGCAGGAAGTGAAAATCAGAATTGATTAGATGGAGGGAAATCCATACTGTACTGGTTTAAACACTATTACAAGAGAAAGGTATGAAAAGAAAATCACAACATATGTTGGACGTGATCCTAATGTTATGAAGAGGAGCGATTTTTCAACTAAATTGAAATACTTGCCTGCCATCAAGGTGGTGAATATAGGCTAAGCAACGAACCCTGATTGCAAACAATCAGGTTCGATGTGCAACGGTTTCGACTGATTTCGAATCCCGCATTTATATGAGGGATGCGGGATATATTATGTCACTCACTCCTGAAACTTTCCTGCTTGTACAAGGTATGTGGCCATTGGACCTGTTAGCAGCAAGTAAAACAAAACTTTTATTCAAATTGTGAATTGATTATAGCCTAGAAAGCAAGCAAATAGCGCTTCCATATAATTACTAAAAAGCTGTCACTCACTTCAATTTATTGCCATTTCACAATGTTCCGTTATAATTAGTGAAGCTCTATAAACTGCACACACACAAATATATATATACAGTCATGGTTAAAATTATTGGCACCCTTGGTAAATATGATCAAAGAAGGCTGTGAAGATAAATCTGCATTGTTAATCATTTTGATCTTTTAGTAAAAAAATTCACATAAATCTAACCTTTCATTGGTTTATATGGGGGGAAATATCATTATGACATAAATGTTTTTCTCCAATACACATTGGACACAATTAACGGCACCCTTTCATTCAATGCTTTTTGAAACCTCCATTTGGCATAATAACAGCTCTGAGTTTTCTCCTATAATGCCTGATGAGGTTAAAGAGCACCTGACAAGAGATCAGAGACAATTCCTTCATCCAGAATCTCTCCAGACCCTTCAGATTCCCAGCTCCATGACGGTGCTTCTCCTCTTCAGGTCACCACACTCATTTTCTATAGGGTTCAGGTCAGGGAACTGGAATGGCCATAGCAGAAGCTTGGTTTTGTGCCCAGTGACCCATTTTTGTCTTGTTAAGGTTTGTTTTTGGATTATTGTCCGGTTGGAAGATCCAAACATGGCCCATTATAAGATTTCTAACAGAGTCAGTCACTTATTGATTTTTTATCTGTTGGTATTTGATAGAATCAAAGATGCCGTGTGTCTAAACAAGATGTCCAGGATCTCCAGCAGAAATATAGGCCCACAACATAAAAAATACAGCAGTATATTTCATTGTACACATGGGGTACTTTTTATCCATGTGTGCAGCAAACCCATCTTGAGTGTTTGTTGCTAAAAAGCAAATTGTTTAGTTACATCTGACCATGGAAGCCAGTCCCATTTGAAGTTCCAATCGTGTCTGACAACAGAATATGCTGGGGATTGTTTTTGGATGAGAGCATTTTCTTTTCTTGATTTTTTTTTCTTGAAACCCTCCCAAACAACATGTGGTGTAGGTGATGTTTTCTGACCCTGAGACTCAACTATTTTCTGCAATTCTCCAGCTGTGGTCCTTGGAGAGTCTTTAGCCACTCAAACTCTCCTTCTCACCGTGCATTAGGACGATATAGACACACGTCCTCTTCCAGGCAGATTTGTAACATTTTCTGTTGATTGGAAATTCTTAATTATTGCCCTGATGGTGGAAATGGGAATTTTCACTGCTCTAGCTCTTTTCTTAAAGTCACTTTCTAATTTGTATTAGTAATGAAATACAATTATATGAAAATAATATCTATAATAGCATGGAATGTTTTAATAAGTTATGACATTTGTTTGTAATGTTTGGGCCGCTGCTTATGCTGTCTATCTATCTATCTATCTATCTATCTATCATCTATCTATCATATTTACCAAGGGTGCCAATAATTCTGTCTATGTGTGTGTGTGTGTGTGTGTGTATATATATATATATAATATATATGTTTGTTTGGCACTGAGTGAATTCTGACTGTCTCATGCTGAATGCGTGAGAGTTGGCAGCCCTGTACCTATTTATATATTTCTTTATTAATATCTTAATATATTCTTAATATATTAAAATATTATTTTATCTTAAATGACCCATTTGCACACACAAGCATTATCCGACTCGGCTCCTCCCGACCGCAGATTAAGGTTTACAAGCCACTTTTTCTTGCATCAGTTTCACCTGACCACTTGCTATTGGGTCACCCAAGATTAATGTTTATATCAGCTGTGAAGAGGGCCATAGGTTTTGATCACTTGTGTCTGCTTGACTAACCTGACTAGCCAAAAATATAGAGCTTGATTGAAAAAAGTGGGTATCAGAAGGAATTCGAATTCGATCACTCATACAAGGATGTCTTGGACAAGAATATGTCCTATACTCTCAAATACACAAATACGACACCTCAAAGGGACTGCTGATTTATACTTTAACATGATGAAATCCGCTGACCACTTTCCTAGTGCACACACACACACACACACATTTGGTTTTCTACATCCATATTTAGCTGCATAAGACAATTTTCATCCTGTCATCCTGTTGCTATTATCTAGATTTTGCTCTTCCTAATGCTTTTTTGACAGGTTGCCATGGTTACAGCTCTGATTACATACTCCTTGATTACCTCATGATGCCTGCTGGTCTTCCACTCTAAGAACCCTGCCTAAAACAATCACAGTTTGTTTCCTCTTGACATCAAACTGAAAATAATCTTGAACCCTCAATGTGAAACATATAAACTGGCACGGCATGGTACATTCTTGTTTTGTATTGATTAGTATTTAATGCATAACTGACGCATAAGATGTCCATTAACTTTTTAAATCACTAGCAATAGGTTCAAATTAAATAAATGAACTATTGACCTTTTCTCTCATTTTTAATCAGCTTCACTATTTAAAAAAAAGGATCAATTTTATGTGTGTTTTGCAAAGGCCATAGTGCTTGTTTTGTGTGTGTTCAATTTTCAGTGGCAACATGAACATTTTATAACCTTGGAGATGAGAAGTGACAGTGTAGACGTGAATGCTACTCAGTACAGTTGTAAACACAGCCAGTGTAAAGCTCTGATATGTTTTTTATTCATTTTCTGTAACAATTTCTTTTTCAGTATCATTAAATATTAAGTGCACAAATGTACTAGCACATAAATTATAGAGACAAGATAATCAAAATGTAAGCCTGCATATTCTATAGAAGAGTAGGAACCTTCTTGATCATTGCACAAATTAAATGAAAATGAAGCATTTTAAGGAATGTTCCCTTCCATAGAGACACAATAATTCAAAGGCATGTTAAATACATTCTGCCTTACAGTGGAGTATTTTTTTTTCTTAATCATATTTTTCTCTGTTTATAGTTTTCACAGATGTGCAGCATTGTTAACTTTTTTATGTACACTACGCATTTTTTGATGTTTTTTATGTCTTTTATGCTCACATGTATTTATTTGATTATGCTCACATGTATTTATTTGAAACATTTCTCATTGTTATCAGTGTTGAAAAAAAATCCTTTTTTTTTTGTGCAGAACGTGAACCATTTTTTTTCAGGATTCTTTGAACAGAATGTTCAAAAGAGATATTTATTAGAAATAGAAACCTCTTGTAAAAATCTTTACTGTCACTTTTGATTAATTTAATTAATCCTTGCTGAATAATAGTAAAAAGTATTTTTTTAAATTATCCCAAACATTTAAACAATATTAAATGTTCAGCATTACTAATACGCTTACAACTTCAGAACAAGGCAATCAATATTCAAAAGAAAATATGATTAATATGATTATTTCAATCATTATGTTATGCATACCCTCAATGGCCACTTTGTTAGCTAAATCTTTCTAATATTTAACCTCTTGCCCTCTAAACAGCCTGAATTTGTCAAGGAGCTACAAATATTAAGGATTCTGGTCCATATTGGCACGATAGCATCACACAATATTGTTGCAAATCTGCCTGTCCACCACATCTAAAAAAAATGCTCTTATTTGATTTTCATCTTCTTGGATCCAGCTAGGGATGTGATGGTTTGTCACACGGTGCATTATCATGTACCCATATATTTATTTACACCAACTTCTCACACCTCTATATTTATGATGCTGCAGGAATGCGATTCAACAGACCAGGCAATGTTTTTTTTTTCTCTTCGATCTTGTGCATAGACAAATATGCAGTTTAAACAATTGTTTTAGCTGGTTGATTGACAGGTGAGTGAGCCACTGTTGGTCGGAAAACATCAGATTGGATTAGCATTTACACTACAAATGCAAAAGTGGTTAAATGAACTTGATTGTGGTTTGAGCGGCTGGATCACACTATTTGACCCTGTTTTTACTTGTATTTAGCACTGTTCACTTGGGATCAGATCACCTGAAATGGATCTTATTATCGGGTGTCAACTAAGTGTTACTGTCACTATCTGTCAGCTTGAACAGGTCTGTCCATTCTCCTCTGACCTTTCTCATTAACCAGGTGTTTTTGCCCATAGAACTTCTGCTCACTCGATGTTTTTCTCACCGTTGTGTTGTGTAAATCCCAAGAGATCATCAGTTTCTGAAATTCTCTAACCACCCCATCTGAAACCTACAATTATTTTATGGTCAAAGTTAGTTTTCATCATATTTCTTTCTCATTCTCCTGTATCCGTTTTGGACAACATGAACTTGACTTGCTCTGATTATTTTCTGATTATTTTAGAGTGGTTTGGGCAGAATATCCTTAACCACTTCCCTCCAACTGTTAGATTGCTATGAGCGATAGATGACAGGATGGTGCACTAAATAAAAAAAACCCGCACTCCATTCATTATTGCATTTTAGTAGGAAATACATCAGAACACTGAAGTCAGCAGCAACTTCAGGTTCACGTGGACTTCAAACTAAATTTAACATACTGAACAGAACTAAGGCCTTCACAATCTGAGGTTGTAGTAATGTGAAAACGTCTGAAATTAAATTATTAAAATTATAATTTTTTTTTTCCTCTCCAGATATACACTTTTCAAAATAAATGTAAAAAAAATATATTATTTTTTAAAATGTAACATTAACATGACCGTAATTTGAATGTAGACTTTGTACAAAAATATATATAAAACATACACACAAACAATACAAATTAAATGTGGGGGGAAAAGTAAATGACTAGTCTTTCCAATGTCGACTAGCAGTAGCAATATTTAGTTGGCATCCATTGTACAGCTACCAACAGATATATAATGTATAATAAAACTGTTTCAGTTGCTTATTCAATAAAGTGAAGCACCTTGTTTCCAAAAAAAAAAAGAAAAAACTCAATTATATGTTTTTTATCATTAAAGGGATAGTTCACCCAAAAATGAAAATTACCCCATGATTTACTCACCATCAACCCATCCTAAGTGACTTTCTTCTTTCTGACGAATACAATCAGAGACATATTAAAAAATGTCCTGGCTCTTCCAAGCTTTGTAATGGCAGTAAATGGGGGTCAAGATTTTGAAGCCTTGAACATTTTTTAATATAACTCCGATTGTATTCATCTGAAAGAAGAAAGTCTTATACACCTAGGATGGCTTGAGGGTGAGTAAATCATGGGGTAATTTTCTTTTTTGGGTGAACTATCCCTTTAAGCTGATATCAGTTTTACAATATCAAAAGCATGTTAAATAATCAGGTATTGACAATATAGATTAATGTCAAGGTCTCTGGAAAGAGGTTCAGTAAGTGATGTGTATGTTCCACATGGTAGAGGTGACATCCTCCATAAGTACACTGGGACACATCACAGAGGAGAAGGAACTGGATTCCATTTAAACAGCCTTGAACATGACATGCAGGAAAATTCTGAACTCCTGAAACATTGAGAAAGTCTTTACAGTCTGGAACACGCAGCTGAAGGAACCTTGGAGGGAAGGTCTTTTAACAAGGGTATTTTCTTGTTGCAGGTGTTTCTGTTATGTCTCCTACTCCTACATTTTCGGCTAGAAACTTAGAATGTGGATGATTCTGTTATTGTCTACCCCTCTGGGAGAACAAAGTGTGTCTGAGATTGTACTTTTTTCTCTTCTTAATGAGCAGATCCTAATCTAGACCCTTCATTCTTCAGTGTCTCCACTTGCAGAGTAACAAGGTAGGTAGTTATTTAGTATAGAAAATTATGATCCGCACTCATGAGAACGGCCTACTTTTTACGTTTTATTTTACATTCATCACTGATGGGAAAAGACACAAACGTTTTGGCTCAAAGCCTTCCTCATTGTGCAAAGCAATTAAATCCCTCCACCTACTTTTCAAATCACTAATTATATTGACGACATCATTCATTAGCCAATGTTTAATTACTTAAAACTGATATCAGCTTAAAGGGATAGTTCACCCAAAAAAGAAAATTACCCCATGATTTACTCACCCTCAAGCCATCCTTGCCAGCAGCCATATCACCTTGCAGCCCAAGACTGTTTGCCCACTTAAGCTAAGCAGGGTTGAGCCTGGTCAGTACCTGGAAAACTAGGTTGCTGCTGGAAGAGGTGCTAGGGAGGCCAGCAGGGGGTGCTCACCCTGCAGTCTGTGTGGGTCCTAACGCCCCAGTATAGTGACGGGGACACTCATTAAATAATTTCCATTTAAATACTGGACAATTTTCACATACATATATATATATACATATATATATATATATATATATATATATATATATATTCAACTATATATCTCAACATGACCAGATGAAACTTCTAAATAAAAAAAAAGTCAAAAGTCAAAGTCTGCTTTATTGTCAATTCTGCCACATGTACAGCGCATACATACAGATAATTGAAATTGCGTTACTCTCAGACCTTTGGTGCATACAGTTAACACTTAACACTAACAGTAGACATAATACAGATAAATACAGTTTAAATATATATGGCTCTGGCTCTTCTCAGTTTGCAGAGGAAGTAGAGACACTGCTGTGCTTTCCTGGCCAGTGCTGCAGTGTTGTCAGTCCAGTAGAGGTCCTCTGTGATGTGCACACCCAAGAACTTGGTGCTGCTCACTCTGTCCACAGTCGCACCGTTGATGGTCAGAGGAACATGTTGAGTGTGCACTCTCCTGAAGTCAACAACAATCTCCTTCGTCTTCTCCCCATTCAGAGAGAGATTGTTTTCACTGCACCACCCGGCCAGGCGGCTCACCTCGCTCCTGTAGTTTGTCTCATCTCTGTTGCTAATGAGACCCACTAC
>NW_015542454.1:70303-72342 GCF_001515605.1 Sinocyclocheilus anshuiensis
GAGCGCGTCTGATTTCGCTCCCCTTGCGACATTGCAAAGGGATCTCATTATAATATTACCGCCCCTCAATCTACAAGTTTCGACCCACACGCCGTCATTTTGATTTTGCAAGCAACAACGGTGTACCAGCTCTAATGCCATGGCGAATGTTTGAGCAAAACATGCTACCTTGCTGCTGCCACACAGATCTAAAATAAAGATGCAATTTATTTCCCAGCTGTTTACCTTCACAGACATAACAGACTGTTTTTGTAACTCATGTGTGTTTTAATCATAAACTTGTGTGTAAATGAGAACTTAGTTTAGTACTCACATGCTGTGACAGCTGCTTTCTGTCCGTGTACTTCGGATGTGTGCACTAAGAAAAACTGAAACTTCACAGACACATTCTTTGGACACCAGAGACTTATATTACATATTGTAAAAAGGGGCATAATCAATTGCTTGATGTCATGTCCAAATTCGTTAAAATGTCTCGCTACTGAAGAGGTTATGTCTTGTCGTCGTATACTATGCATTTATGTTCATTAATTCGTAGTTTCAACTGACACTATGATTTTCCTATATATATCTTTGGACAGGGACATTTTAACATATAGATCACATTACGAGTTGAACAGGTAATACAAGATGTAATTTTAAAACATTTCTGTGTTACTGGACATATAAACTCTTTACTCTTCACCAAATTCTGGCATGCAGTTTCTACACGGGAAGCAGCCTTGTATATAAGCAGACTTTTTTCTCCTTACTACATCTGAGTTTACCATCATATCTAGGTTTCGCGATCTTTTAAAAGTGAACAATGGGCGATATTGAAATGTATCATTTAGAGATTCATCAGATGATAATATGTGCCAATATTTATAAATAATTGATTTTATTGTATTACTATGCTCATTGTATGTCAATGAACAATTTACTGAAAATGGTCTTTGTTTTTTAATGGGTTTATCTATTTTCAAAAGATCATGTCTATTCAATGTGTTAACCTTATCTAATGCATTATTTAACCAACTTTGTGGATACCCTTTAGAATTAAATCATTGAAATAGCAATTTTACCTGTTCATCAAATTTATGTGTAGTACTACAATTACGTTTTAATCTATGCAATTGACTAATCGGTAAACTACGTTTTAAAGGAGCTGGATGATAACTGTCAATGTGTAAAAATATTGTGTTTTTATCCGTTAGTTTTCGAAATACTGTTGTATGTAATGACTCATTGATCTTTGTTACTTTAATGTCCAAAAAATTTATCGAATCACAACTTTTTTCCATTGTAAATTTAATTGATGGAATTTTCGAATTAATGAACGACACAAATAAATCTAATTCCTGTTCAGAACCTGACCAAATCATAAAACAATCATCTATATATTGCATCCAAACCTTAATATTTGACTGAAATCGACTGTTATTATAGACATGATTTTTTTTTCAAATGTACCCATAAATAATTTCACATAATTTGGTGGCATTGGAGTGCCCATCGCTGTACCTTGCACTTGCAAATAAAAATCTCTCTCAAATAATAAAATAGTTCTTGGTTAAGACTAATGTTGTAAGGTCCACTATATATTGTGATGGTACTCTGCTGTCATCATCTTTACAGTAAAAGTTTAGTGCATCCAAGCCTGCTTCGTGAGGTATATTTGTGTAAAGTGAAGTGACATCGAGTGCTACAAGCCAATACGTCATGCTTATGCAAGGAATTTGATTCAATTTATTAAAAAAATCAGTGGTGTCTTTTAAATAGGATGACAGTTTTTTCACTATCGGAAGCGAGGTGACGTAAGCACCAGAAAGCATAAAAGTGCATTCGGCAGAGTGCAAACCAGCTTCTGCTCTTCAGTAGCGCTCTGTGTATGTGTCTGTCTATTTACTGTTGTCTGTCCGCACAAGCATTCATATATATATATAAAACAATGAGAAAGTCTATGGCGAGCGAACGGCAGTACAAACGCTGTGTTCCTCCCTGCCCACGATATCTGACGGCAGGGGATACACACGATTTGTGTGTCGTTTGTTTGGGAG
>NW_015542454.1:73389-91094 GCF_001515605.1 Sinocyclocheilus anshuiensis
CTCGTTCCCTCGGGGAACCATGGTTACATATGTAACCCAGAGACGTTCGATCGGTTGAATCAAAGAATCGAGAAATTTAGATATGGTTTCTGTCAATGACCCATTCTCTGAGACAATTGGTCGCATTGGAGGATCTTCTAGTGATTTATGAATTTTAGGTAAAGTGTATACAACCGGAATCCTAGGATGTAAATTTTTTTAATATTTTCATTCTTGTTCATTAATCCATTTCCTATCTATTCCTATTTGTAAAATTTCATCAATTTGTTTTTTTTTTTTTATAGGACTTTAATAAATACAAGTTAAATACAAGTTTCTTATAAAATGTCTCATCATGTAGCATAACTTTTATTTTCTCAATGTATGTACTAGTATTCATAACCACAATCCCTCCACCTTTATCTGCTTGTTGAGGTAGGTAGTTATGAAACTGTGTTGGCCTGTGAAAAAAAAATAAATCTGGCTGGTCTTTATAAAGTCTAATCAAAAGTTCAGAATGCTGTCCACTCCAGAAGTTGAAAGGGACACTGGTGCGAAGTGGGGGATCTGGAAAGGTGAAGTGTGTAATCGTTGGCATTAGAACTCCATTGAGATAAATGTGCTGAGATAACTAGTCATAATTACTTAAGTAATAGTTTGACTTTCCAAAGAGTGCAAACACTGTGGCACTTTCACATCATTGTTCTCTTTGTTTGAGTGGTCCAAAATGTCCACTTCTGACATAATTGCTGACCGATAATTGCTTCATATTTTGTTAATATTCCTTGTTATTTCATGTTCTTTACCCTGACTAAACTTTCAAGAGTAAACAACACCATACCATCAACACAGTGCACAGGGAGTTGGCATAAATTCAAAACTAATTCATCAACTGAATGTTGAATTTACAGTCTCTGTATTGTCCCTGGATAGCAAACACTTTAATATTCAAATTTTGTTGTATTGGGAATGCAACTGAATTGTCCTTAAAATGTTTAAACACACAAGAGACTAATCTGGTAAATATTCAAATTTGCTACAGGATACGTATTTGGAAGTTTTCCAATCTCCACATCCATTATTTTTCAAAATGAAAGCTTACAACGCACATCATACATTGGTCTAATTTATCTTTTAAATTAAATACTGTATATATACTATTTTAAGCTTATTTTTACGAGAGCAGCTATAGAGGTAAGAACTCTAAAATGCTAGGTCAGAAGAGATGCTCTTAGCTGAATCATACCAGTTATTTATTTTGAAGCGTGCACAATTAATACCTATTTCAACTTAATGGAAACAATTTTGTTAATTGTGGTGCCCCTGAAGGTAATTCTCCTAAGGTAACCTACAGGGAGAAATCACGTTCAGTTGTTGTTTCCTTTAAACACTCACAATATCTGAAATTAAAAAAAGCTAAATCAATTTTCTGCTTTTGTAAAAATCTTTTTCTTACACAATTTTCTCAAATGTAGAAAATGTCTTGTTTTAGCTCATCATATCCCATCTAAAATATCCCAGTAACCAGGTCCATATTGAGTGTTTTTTTTGTCAGGGATTACACTGATTGTGCTGTATGTGTATGGTAAAAATAACTAAAAGAACCGACTCTTAAGTGTCATAGACTTTCAGTTATTTTGTCTAAAGCCTTCTACATGATGCACGATTTTTGTCTGTCCCAGATGAAAGATTGTGGCAATTTCTGTGATCGTGGCACCCTAAACAGTAGTCCTATGTCATGCAGTGATAGAGGTTCAAAGACGGCCGTTGTCACGGTCTTCTGACCAAAGTTAGCCTACAATCATTTTCTGACAGTGTCAGAAATTCAGCATGATCATCGCACAGTGTTTTTGCTGCTACGACCCATGTTTACTGACGAGCCAATAAAAATGTGACATGAAATCAATGCGACACGGCACTAAAACATAAAAACTGCTTACCTCAAGCTCTTATCCCTTCCTTTTTCGCCGCTTCCACTTTTTTTCAGCACACATAAAAACTACAACTGCCAAACTGCCATGTTGCTTTTGTTTACCACTAGCGCATGCTGATGACGTTTTATTTTTCATGTAGTAACGTGCGTCGTAGCCTCATCATCGTACAGTCTGCATGCATGTCGTACCCAAGTTTATTAGATCCATGTCCCCCAGTGTGATTTAAAATGATCTTATAGGATTGCTAAAATCATGCAGAAGTGTAGAAGTTTTCATGGATTTCTAGCTTGTTTTCATTAGTTCCTGTTGTCCTTTGTTCTAGTTTCCCACCACTTATTAGTTGTCATAGTTATTCATTTAATTGTCAGAGGTGTTTGTCATTAGTTCCCTCATTTGCCCTGTATTTAAGTTGCTCTATTACTATTATGCCTGTTTGTTCCTTGCTTAATAAACCACGTTTGTAATTTTAACTGGCTTTAATCTTCTTCATCTTTGGACCATCTGTGACAATAAGAGTCATTCAGTCAGTTGTTGGACTACACTGGTTGGGCTATATGTTTATGTGTTTGATTTGATGAATGAACTGACTCATAAACGTAATTGGCTTGTTTGCCAGACTACATTGGTTGTGTTGTTTTTGATTCACTAAAAAAACGTATTGTAAAAGTCACTTGTTTGGGAATCGATCTACACTGGTTGCTTAATCGGTTTTGCACTGTTTAGTAGATTTAGTAGTGGTGCTCTTGAATAGGATCTGCAGGAAACTGTCAAGACTCGAGTATTTCCATCCACATCAAAAAGCATTAATTTCCAGTGTTTTATTTTAAGTAATGGACCCAGTTTGGATTAAGAACTTGTTAACGGTTCCCATACAGGAAACCTACACATTGAAATCATGCTCGGTTGTTGTTTCCACTGAAAGCTGAGGAAAATATAATCACAATCTGAAATACAACCTTAAATTAAAAAGCAAGAACAATTTTCTGCTTTTGTAAAAGTCTTTTTTCTTCTCTTTTTTTAGCTCATCATATCCCATCTAAAGTATCCTAGTAATTAGGTCTGTATCAAAGTTTGCGCTGAATGCGTGTAGTTTACTAAAAGACATGGCTCATAAGTCACAACACTGGTTGTGCTGTAAGAGCCATTTAGTAGATTCAGCCACAATGTTGTGGCGTTGTTGAATAAGTCATGCAGGAAAATGTCAAAGTATTTGAGTGCAATATTCCATTTGAGTCGGAATGCATTCAATTCTGGTGCATATGGATTCACTTTTATTTTAACAACATGGAACCAGTTCGGATTCAGAACTAGTTTAATGTTCCCAACCTTATAAATATGCAGGTTTGTCTGTTTAATATCATTCAGGATAGTATAACATTTATCTTCAAACTTCAGAGTACATCACTATCACAAAGCTGGTGTTAATAATACTTCTAGGTCCATCAGCATTTTGGGCACAATGAAATTGTTCTTTTTCAGCATATGTAAGTAATAGATTCTACAAACACAATCACAAATCCTCCTAATGCTGAGCAGAGAACATGAGGTAACAGAGGTAAATGCTTATACATATGTAAAAGGTCATTTTGATTGGCCCATTATATTTAGGGTGTGAGTAATGGAATTGTGGGATAAATTTGAACAGAAACACAAACCGAGACGACATGCGATGTTTGTTATTTCATTCATCTGGGAGACTGCCATGCTGTGTCACGTAAATGAAGTTGGTTTAAGACATTCCAGGGTCACAACGCATCAAAGCCCTGCTGTGGTATTTTCCATGACTGTGCCCAGAGATAGATGACTCACATGGTCTTTTAATATTTATCATTCAGAGACAGAACAACATTTCAGGTGCACTTAGTGGATGCCAGGGCTAAATTGGAGGGAGTCCAAATGTTGTAAAAACTCAGAATGCTTACAGGAAGAGCGCCCTGTGGCGTCATGAGTGGACGAATCTAAAAACATGAATAAAACGAATCGTGCAGCTCATTATTTCTTTTAGAGGTGGGCTTTCCAGAAAATAAAGTATTTTAAAACGAACAGGCAAACAATGCATTTTATCTTAAGTGATTCTATGTAGCTGCAATTAATGATCCAATTGCATGTATCAAGAGTTATTACTGAATAAGGTCATTATCTTCCAAAAAGTAGTATTTGTTACATAAACCATAAATTTAATCACACAAAAGTAGTTCAGATTTGGTCAAGCCTTAGACTTTTACAATGGATGATGGTTATAAAAAGCAATACTATATGGTTAGACTATAATGTGGGGAAATGCAATTAGGATCAATAATTGCTATAGTAAGTAGTTCTGACTTCAACTTTACTGGCATACTGCATAATGCCATGTACGTTTTACTCATACTGATTTACTATACGGCGGGGATTTTCAAACCGGGGTCCTGGGCCCCTAAGGGGTCATGAGAGGCTTTCAAGTGGGTCCATAGAAGAAGAAAAAAAATCACACTTTTATATGCATATAAATGCATCTTTGCACATATAGGCCTCCCTCACAAGGGGATCATCATCATTAACAATTCCCTGACATAAAAAATAGTTTCTTTCTGACCCACGTAGTAATATAAACCATTCCAAACTATTTAAAGGGCAATTTAAATTTTGACACATCAATTTACAAAATAAGAAACACACGCAAAGGTATGGTGTAATGTCACAGACATGAAGGATTTCAAATCCAAAACGCCAAAATTCCAAATTCATATTCAAAAAGTCAGTCACAAGAGAACAGAACAATTTCTGCAACCCAGACAAATAAAAATAACAGGTAAGCACAGAATCTGCAGCAAGATTAATAAAGACAGAATGCTGGAATGTGCAGATATTGCCAGAAACAAAACGAAAAAAGAAAAAAAAATACTGTGCAACAAAGAGCGAAGACAAAACAAGTGAAGAGAAAAAACAAAAAAGGTAAAAGGCCCTTATTAGTGAGAAGCACAAGCTGTAGGTCTTGCGGGCCATAACTTGCACACATACATCCCACATTAACTAATTAAACTACGTAATGGATGATGACAGTTTTCACTGAGTATTTTTCCAGCACTGATAGCACTAATGATGATTTATGATGTTGGACCTTTAATGAACATGAAATGATTTATTATTACCAGAAAGCTGCAAGCTAGCAATTACAGATTGCGTGACTCATATTTTAATTCATAGCATAGTTTAAACATGTTCATTTTTGTTTTCTCTTAGCAAAATATGTATGCATTGCACGCAAATGATTACGTTTCTGTCTGCCAAGTGCACAATTACTTCATTTATTCATCTACTTAATGTCATCATGGTTTTTATCTAAATCATTGAAGAGTCAAAATCCAAATATATAGGAAACTGAAGTTTCTTAAACCTGTTTACATCTGAAATCATGCAGAATATGTACGTTAAATAATGTTTTATTTAGAACAGATTCCTAATAATCGGCAATATATTAGTGCTGGTAATCACTTAAAACTAACTAACTAATTACCATTTTTTTCTGTAATTAATTGTGATTAATTGCACCTAAAATCAAAATATGTAATCATAAATATATTTTCACATTGACTCTCCAAATTAATGTAGAAACAACATAAATACAGTATATTTTAAATATTTATTTAATGGTATATTTTTATTAATTACTATGAATGAAGGCAAGCATCACCAATACTGATACTGATGTCTCTGTTAAATTGATTTTTTTTTAATAAATATAATATAGATATAAATATAGCCATTCAACATTACAATCAAATGTTGTACATTTTGTGCCATAATGTTTAAAATTTTTAACCAAAAAAAGCATTGTAACTTATTATAACTTGAAATATTCACAAAAATATAATGAATGTCATATTTAGCTGTGCCTATATACTGTTGTATAGTGATATATAGTGTTTCTGTCTCTGTCAATGTCAGCTCTCTGTGCTTGAATAGAGCTGTCAGTTTATTTGTTCCCCACTAAGTATGTTTTGTGCACTAATTTTCACAATAAATAATAAAATTACTTGTTAAAACATTTGGTATCAATATTTTTATGTGAGGATTTATTATCTCTATACAACATCAGCATTGTATCCATCAGAAAGGGTGGAGCGGAGCTTGCAGAAATCTCTGATCATAGTCTGAGTGATGTTACAATTTCAGGAAACTCGCACTTTATTCTTTTTTTCTTTGTGTTTTATTCATTAGATTTTTTTATCCCCTTGGCATTTTTACATGAGTTGAGCTCAGAAGATCAACCCACTAACTAAATGTGACCTGTATTCGATTTATGTAGGAAAACATTCTCTGTGCTATGCATTCATATATGTTATCATATATGTTCAGGGACGCGGGAAGTAAGGGTGCTGGGGTGGGTTTCACATGGTTGCAAATTAAACGCTAAGTTTGTTCATTTAAATTTATTCAGTTTTAGCATTTAATAATTTATTTGTAATAATCTCTGAAATGTAATTTGTAAGTGGGCTATAATAAACCCATGTTTATCTTTATAAACATGATTAATTTTACTTGTGATGTTTTCTATTAGCCTATCATAAACCTCATGAACACATGACGCTGGCGCGCGGTATCAGACATGAACTATACGGAGTTGCCAAGTCCGCGTATTATACGTGACTTTGGGCTTCTTTTTTTGTCAAGTTGCATGAAAAAAGCCCGGATCGCGGGTTTTTGGGCTTATTTAAAAAAATATGGTTGCTTGTTAGGAAAACCTGGCAAGCAACTTTGTTTCTTTTCATTTATGTTCACTGTATTCTCCAATGCATTGATTGACACTCTGTCTGCTCACAGTTAATAGCCAATCAGTGCAAAAATATAAGTGCTGTAGTGTAATTTGCCAAATATTCCGCCCCCTCCTCACACATCTTCTTTTTTAACTTGATTTTTCTTCAATGAGGGATTGAAGATAAATTCAAGTTCAAAAAGAAGGCGCGTGACGCTGTAATCCAAGCAATAATAAAAGTAGAAGTTGAGGCGTTGGATGACTTTTTTTCCTTTATAAATTATTTATAAGGTATTTTTAATTTGTACAATGTTTTTGTAATGTATTCATTATCACGGGCTGTAATAAAAAAACAAGTAGGCCTACTAAGAGTATATTTGGTTCGAATAGCCAATATTTTAGTAGGCTATAAATATGTGGCTATGTTACAGCTCCCCTTTGAAGCTGTGTTTTTCTCCTTTTCCATCTCTCCAATCCTATTCTGCTCACAGGTGATTAGAGATGAGTTTTGTTCCATGCTTTGTTGCAGTTTGCTGATTTTTGTAAAATAACTTATGTTTTTGCTTTTCAGATAAAAGGCTAGTTTCAGTTTAATATGTTGCAGGCTCATTTATTGGTAATAAAAAATATTGATGATAATAAATTATCAAAAAATATTGGGCTTGTTTTGGGCTTGTTTTTGAAGCTGCGGTTGCTTATTTGTCTTGCGAGAGTTGACAACAGTGGAACTATACAGAATGCGAACAAGATTAACTTTAATACAAAGAGATAATGGCGCAAAAGCGAATTTCAGATTTTTAAAAATGCCCATCCCAGCAAAAACTTTCCAAAATTGGCATCCACAACACCACCCAGCCCCAGCACAAGCACCAACGTAAGCAAACCAGCTCCAGCACGAGCACGGAGACGAGTAAGCCTAGCGGACCCAGCCCAACCCCCGAGATTGATCAGCTACTATCGATCATTTCAAAAGTGTGATATGCAGTCAAATTTCCCAGTGTGTATGCCACTTAAATGAGTGTTCATATCAATGCACTTGTAGTGCTTCGTGGAGTTGTCAAATGAGGTGACCTCCAATACACAGCACCCCCAACCGAAAACATCTTCCCGCGCCCCTGTATATGTTATCATATCTTTCTTTTTTTTTTTCAAAATTGCTAAAAATATTTGGAAAATAAAAATGAAACTTTTCTTCCACAGAAGAAATAAAAACACACTTGTCACCTGTAGCAGAATTACAATACTGCGATGGTAAAAATGGACCATGGTAGCCGAAGTGCATGCATTCAGGTGATTCGTATCACTCACACTGACACTAAAATACATGCAATGCATTGTGGTTAGTGTTAATTTAGTTAACGAAAACTATGATGAAAAATGTTGACAAATGTTGACAAACTTTTTTCCCATGACTAAAACAATTATCTCGATGACGAGACAGCAAGGTCAATAAACGATAACTGTGAATATATCAACATGCATATCGTTGACGATAAAAGACGAGACTAAAATGTATTTCAAAACACAAAAACTATACAAAAGACTACATTAAAAATGGCTGACAAAATTAACACTAATTGTTGTGACCTTTAGCAGATGTCAAACTAATGCTGGTGACTTACACTGTGACAATCCATTACGTCCTCAACTATAATGATTAGAGCATGGAAAGAGACATGGGGTTAAGACAGTCACAATTCCTAGGTATGGATTTAACAGTTCCAAGGCCGCACAGCAGTAGAGAATTTAATGGTCGAATATGTTAATCGGGGGTGTGAAGGTAATTTCCATGTCAGAGAAATCGCAGGGCAATAATGGCTGAAGGGTGTGGATGCTTTTCCACCCACTGCGCTAGGCAGCTGTCTGAGAGTTACACAGAAATATAGTGCCATAAAAAAGCCTTTTATGAGAGCTTCTCGCAAAGGTAGGCTAAGTGCAGACAGAGCTGTGGCTGATCCTTCTACAACATCTAAAAATTTGACCAAAAGAAAGGCCCTGTTCCAAATGGCACACTTCAATTGCTTTTGCGGCTATGCAGACTTACAATGGCCGCCGTGTGCGCATGGCCGTTAAGTCCATGAGACCGTAGGGTGTCCCATTTCCCTTACCAAAAAGTAGTATACTTCAAGTTTATTTTATGAAGTATACTTAAGTAAAGTTCAAGTATATTTTTAAGTATACTTTATGTAGCAAGTATACAAATATCAGTGTACTAGTAGTATACTTGTAAGTGTACTATTTCAATACTCCTTGGGACTAAATTGGCCCACTTTCTAGTATATAAAAGTATACTTTTAAGTATAACAGTAGTAAACTTTAAGTACACAATTAGTTTACAACAATATTTTTAGCTTGTACTGCAACTATACTAAAAGTGAACTTATATGAATACTGAGTTTTCTAATTAAATACTTGTAGTAGCATTTTTAGTACACTTTGAAGTATAGTCTTAGTAAACTACTAGTTTAGTAGTTTTATACTGCAAGTATACTCGTAAGTTTTCTTTAAGTGAACTTTACATCATACTTTAAGTATACTACTATGTCCCTATTTAGGTATTAATTTGTATATATTTTGTTACATGAATATCTGAACATAAAAAACATCAAAAGAACAGGGTATCTGCTTGTAAACAAAAACATTTTATTCTAGCTTCATGCATTCTTTTTTTAAACACTTGAATGTGGGTAAGTTTCATAAATAAAAAAAAATAAATAAAAAAAAACATTTTGAACAAAAAGCTGAAAAAAGACTATGAATTTGATTCAGAACGATAATCAAAACGTAGATAGAGTCGATCAACACCCCAAAGCTTGACAGTCATTATTACCTCTTGATTGGTTGACATTACATCAACTTTACACAGTTTTGATGCTGTTTTATGTCTAATGATCGTGTTAGATTACATGTGGAAGCATCTGTTGTTTCGGTTTCTTCTTCACTTGTGTTTTTTGGAAATTCTGTACAGAAGATGTGTACTAGTGCCCCCTACAGTATAACAATGAAAACACGGATTCTAGGAACACAAGTATAGCTCAAATATATTTAGACTTTTTCTAAATAGGCTATAAGTCAAGTATACTTAAATGTCATTTTAAGTATATTTCAGAGAAGTACATAAAGCCCATTTCTGAGAAGTACATAAAAAGTAGACAAAGTATACTTTCCTATTTTTTAGTTTAAAAGAAGTATACTAATAGCACACTTGAATAAACTTCTTTTTCGTAAGGGTTGTCATTTTAGCTTTCATAAGGGTTCTCATGAGCGGCCTATTTGTGCACACTTCTGCTAAGCCCCCACTGGGGCGAGCTCCGCAGCAGACTTCTACCCGACAGTCAAAGCGGCATTACGTCGTGATGTGTGGACTCAGAAGAAGACCACAAGTGTTTAGGGTGCGATTTGGGACAGGGCCAAAGGCTAATCTACAATATTTTTAAAGACAAAGTTTTAAAGATTTTAGAAAGGCAGAAGTGGTTCTAGACTTGATCATTTAAACTACGACTAGTTGTGATTTTAAGGAGAAATCAATACACGACTAACCACGGGGGTTAGCCCACAAACTGTAAACTTGTCATGTGGTTATTCAAAAATGGGGGTCCTGGGTCACAAGAGGCTATTAGTAATGTTTTTCCCTCTTTTCACCTTTTTTAACCAAAATGTATTTTTAGGACTGTCAAAGGTCCTTACAGTCATTTTTTTTAATACACTTATCAAATTTGATATTATTTCTGCTTCATTTTTCCTTTTTTGTTTCTAAAGATTGGTCAGAAATCAAGATTTATTTACACACTACTGGTTAAAATTTTGGAGTCACTTATGTTCATCAAGGCTGAATTTATTTTATAATTTAATTGTGAAACAATATTACAATTTAAAATAACTGTTTTCTATTGTGATATATTTTAAATATATAGAATTGCTAAATTTTCAGCAGTTTCACAATATTACAATATTGTTTCACAATATTACTGTAATTTTATAAAATAAATTCAGCCTTGATGAACATAAGTGTAACGGGACGAACGAGACGTGAGATGTGCGGATCCATATGCAAGGATTTATTTCCAAGACGTGGTCATATAACAGGCATGGGTCAAACAATGGCAAACAGGTATAACGTGGGCAAGACACAAGAGTAGTCCAGTAAACGGGCGTGGTTGATCTCCGGCGAACAATGTCCAAACAGGGTAATTCAAAGGGTTAATCCGGAACACAAGCGATAATCCAGGCGAGAGGTAAACAGTATCCGAACAGGGCAAGACAAGAGGGGAAATCCAAGACAGGCGAAATCGTTCAGGGCAGAGAGAGAACAGGCGAAACTAGAAAACAGGCTAGAGTACAAACACGGGAAAACAGACTATGAACAAGACTAGAAAACTAGAAAAGGCTAGACTCAGAAAACTTGGAATGGCTCCGTAAAGTAGCTATCGCTGGAAGAGTGATAAGTGCTAAACAATACTCGGCAGTGAAAGAGAGGAAGTCCATGGCTCATGTAGGGTGTGTGATTGGCTGCAGCCGTGTGCGTACTCAGAGTGAAATGGATTGTGGGAACTGACGTCCAGGGTGAGTGTGACAGTCTGTGTAGTGTGAGAGTCCATGTGGTGGATAATGACCTCTTGTGGTGAACAAACGGAAGTTCATAGACCGGATTCGTGACAATAAGTGACTCCAAAATTTTAACCAGTAGTGTGTAAA
This sequence comes from Sinocyclocheilus anshuiensis, assembly GCF_001515605.1. Lineage (NCBI taxonomy): Eukaryota > Metazoa > Chordata > Actinopteri > Cypriniformes > Cyprinidae > Sinocyclocheilus > Sinocyclocheilus anshuiensis. Next base: position 84,733 of record NW_015542454.1, read on the forward strand.
TAAATCTTGATTTCTGACCAATCTTTAGAAACAAAAAATGAAAAATGAAGCAGAAATAATATCAAATTTGATAAGTGTATTTAAAAAATCACTGTTTGGACCTTTGGCAGTCCTAAAAATACATTTTGGTTAAAAAAGGTGAAAAGAGGGAAAATATATATAGTTATATATTCCTGTAACAATATACATAAGTCTTTTTATATAATTATAGAAAAAGGACCCTCACAAGGCATTCATCATGTCATCATTTTAGAGGCTCAAAGAGTTTGAAATTTATTTAAGAATATCACCTGCTATATAATACATTGATTACTACTCAAAAACTAAAAGAGTTTGATAATATCAGCATACTAAACTTGGATCTTAAAATATTCACTTAAAATATTTACAAACATTTTATTTGGTAATTAAAAAAATAAAATAAAAATAAAACAACCTTGAATTTGAAAATACTGAAGTAGATGGACCACTGAAGTCAAACTTGTTGACATGCAAACATTTTATTTGGTAATTAAAAAAATAAAATAAAAATAAAAATAAAACAACCTTGAATTTGAAAATACTGAAGTAGATGGACCACTGAAGTCAAACTTGTTGACATGCTTACAACTGCCCCTGCAGAAAAGTGAAAAAAATGGCTGATTCTATCAAAAAGTTGCGGTGAGAAAAAGAACTAGAGCCAGTACGTGACAGGATGGCATCTGGTCATATGGGTTTTAGCTCCAAGAGTAACACACCATCATTGCATAATTAGGCTACTAGACTATTTTAGGCTAAAACAAAGCTGCCCTTTATTTAGTCAGAATCTCACTGTGGAGCATATGAAATCTTCCCAATGAAATCTTGCCAAGACCAGCTCATAAAAAGCAAGTGTTTGCTCTGCCATTCTGAATTATTCATGGCAGCACATTCACTCATTCCTCCCACGATAGTGATCATGTCCGCCATAGAAGGAATCTAAAAGAAATCTAATGTCAGGGCACAACAGTGTCTTCATAAATGCAGAGAGTGGACTTATGCTGTTCCTACAGAAGCAGTCGATATTATATATAATGCTGTAGAAAAACATGGATTGTTTCCCTGCAGCAAGCCTGCAATTAAATTATGTGCCATTTCTAACTACATCTGTGCGCTCTACACAAATCCTGTAATAAATGCAAAATCCTGTAATTAAGGCAGATTGTATATTGTTCATTTTTAAATCTATAGTTTGAAATCTCATTTAACACCTTATGAAATCAAAATTGGAGTTTTGTTTTATATCTATTAGCTTAGAAGTCATTGATTCAGAAAAGTAGACAAAATTAATTACACGTTTAAAATTCATGAAATTTTTATCTGGTAAAAGTGATCAAAAATATTGATGACTCACCTTGCATTACACAGATTGCTCTCCAATTCAATACCGTAATGCCACCTGTCACTGCTTAGCAAATAGTAAGACAAGAAACATAGTAAGTCTGAGTAAGAAACGTAGGAGGCCTATTAAAGTCAAAGGTCAAAAATCAATAATAGCACCATGTTATTGTCAAGGTCTAGGATAGATAGAGGACTCCGATGCAGAGTAGTGAGAAAGGAGATTCTTTATTCTCGCCACAAAACACAAAATAACATAAACAATAGTTAATTGTGCTCAGGTGAGCGGAGATTCCAGAGCTGGCCGGCAGACACTGCGGACCACTCGAGCTGCCGGATCTCCGTACTACGAGTCCTTAAGCACAGGAGAACAGAGGGTCAGACACTGATGCTTGGACTCATAAGTTACACAAAACACGAGCAAGGACAAAACAATCTACTCACGACGAAGGACAGAAAGGCAGAGACATATAAGGGAGTGGGGGAATGAGCGACAGGTGGGGGAGAGTCAGCTCGTGATCCGCAAACCCCCGCTGCGAGATCAGCGCTGATTGCCCAGACCACGAGCTACCGAACATGACAGGACAACACAGACCGCAGGGGAAGCAGAGAAGGCACCCTGCACCGTGACAGTACCCCCCACCTCAGGGACGCCTCCTGGCGTCCCCGGAGGACTTACCATGACGCTGATGAAACTGATCGATGAGAGTGCGATCCAGAATGTCGCGAGCCGAAATCCAGCATCTCTCCTCCGGACCATACCCCTCCCAGTCTACCAGGTATTGGTGACCTCTACCCCTACGCCTCACATCAATGAGCCGCCGCACAGTATAGGCTGGCAACCCCTCAATGAGCCTGGGAGGCGGAGGGGCGGAGGTCAAGGGCTGAAGGGGGGAGCGAAAGACGGGTTTGATCTTGGAAACATGGAAAACCGGGTGGATCTTTTTAAACTGCGGGGGTTAATTTGAGTTGCACCGACACCGGACTGAGCACCTTAGCAATAATAAACGGTCCAACAAATTTGGGTCCCAGTTTATGTGAGGGCAGTCTGAAGTTAATGTCCTTAGGAGACAACCAGACTCTCTGACCACACACATAAAGTGGGGGCTTAGTACGGTGACGGTCCGCCGACGCCTTGTTCCTCTCGTCAGTCCGAGTGAGACCCTTGACATGTAGGATTTCTCTGTTGTATCTGAGAACTTGAAACGACTTAGGCAAAATTTGCCTAGGAATTTCTCAAGAAAGCCATGATCCCTTTACGAATATAGTCAATGGAAAGCCACAGAGTTTAGGCAGTTTTTGTTATATACTGGCCCTGTTGTGTTGTTTAATGCATTTCCTAAATGTGTATATAACAACTTTTTAGTCTTATCAGTTGCCATAAGAATTATTTTGAGTCCAGATCTGTGCAGTGACTATTGTGATTATGCTGAAGAGTTGTTGAAGTTTTTTGTCACAAAAGAAAGACTGGTTTGATCTTGGAAACATGGAAAACCGGGTGGATCTTTTTAAACTGCGGGGGTTAATTTGAGTTGCACCGACACCGGACTGAGCACCTTAGCAATAATAAACGGTCCAACAAATTTGGGTCCCAGTTTATGTGAGGGCAGTCTGAAGTTAATGTCCTTAGAAGACAACCAGATTCTCTGACCACACACGTAAAGTGGGGGCTTAGTATGGTGACGGTCCGCCGACGCCTTGTTCCTCTCGCCAGTCCGAGTGAGGGCTTCTCTGGCGATCCTCCATGTACGGAGGCATCTCTGAATAAACGCATGCGCGGAAGGAACAACAGCATTGGATTCTTGAGAGGGGAATAATGGTGGCTGGTAGCCTAAACAGCACTGGAAGGGAGATAGACCCGTAGACGAGACCGGGAGGGAGCTATGCGCGTACTCGACCATGGTTAACCTGGAACTCCAAGATGACGGTTAAGCAGATGCCACACAGCGCAGAACACTCTCCAAATCCTGGTTGGCACGCTTGGCCTGACCGTTAGTCTGCGGGTGATATCCGGAGGATAGGCTCAGTTGTCGACAGAACTCTGTCCAAAACTTAGACACAAACTGGCGACCCCTGTCAGAAACCACGTTCACCGGGAGGCCATGAATGCGGAAAACGTTATCTAAGACAATCGTCGTTGTCTCCCTCGCTGAAGGCAATTTGGGGAGGGGAATAAAATGGGCCGCCTTTGAGAACCTGTCCACTACAGTGAGAACTACCGACTTGCCTCTAGACTGACGTAAGCCAGTAACAAAGTCCATCGCTATGTGTGACCAGGGCCGCGAAGGGACCGACAACAGCTGGAGTAGCCCTCCTGGGGGTCGATTGGAGCCCTTACCCGCAGCACAAATCGGACAGGCCGACACAAACCGTCGAGCATCCCGCGCCACGGACGGCCACCAAAACCTGAAACGTCCAAAAAATAATGCCCAGCGATCCTGCCTGGAATTTATTCTCTTGGCGGTGCGGATATACTCCAGATTTTTATGATCAGTCCAAACGATAAACGGAACCCCCGCTCCCTCTAACCAGTGACGCCACTCCTCCAGCGCCAGCTTGACTGCTAGTAACTCCCTATTCCCGATGTCGTAGTTCCGTTCCGCGGGGGTTAAACGATGAGAAAGGAAAGCGCAGGGATGTATTTTCTCATCTGAAGATTATCTCTGAGACAAAACTGCCCCAACCCCCACCTCGGACGCATCCACCTCCACAATGAACTGACGAGACGGATCAGGGGTGGTTAAAATAGGAGCCGAAATGAATCGACTTTTTAAGTTCTCAAACGCAGTTTGGGCCTGCGCTGACCAACAGAATCGTTTCTTAGTGGAGGTGAGATCAGTCAGAGGAAGGGCGACCTGGCTAAAGTTCCGAATGAACCGCCTGTAAAAATTGGCAAACCCCAGAAAACGCTGGACCGCTCTACGACTATCTGGGGTGGGCCAATCAGCAACAGCCTTTACCTTGGCGAGATCCATTCGGATACCTTCAGGCGAGAGAATAAACCCCAGGAACGGAACCGACCGTGCGTGAAACTCACACTTCTCCAACTTGACGAATAGACGATTCTCCAGCAGCCACTGGAGCACTCGCCTGACGTGCTGGACATGATCGCGCTCATTCTGGGAGAAGATCAGAATGTCGTCGATGTAAACAAAAACAAACCGATCGACCATGTCTCTGATCGAGAAGGCATCCTGCACTGTGACAGTTATTTAACATCTATGAAAGGTGACATGCTAAAGCATGCTTTCAGTGTCATGGTTACCTCTAGCACCTTTGCCTTTGGTTCATTAGCACTGTAAACCTGCCACAAGCGTTTCCACACTGACACTCCAGCACCTTCTAATGCTATACAGTATTGAATCATTGTATCTGCTCTTGGGAATGCACTGAGCGCTTCCCATCAGCAGCTTTATTTCTAAAAATTGGGTCCATCGGATTCCAGCTCAAGGGAAGTCACTGCCAAGGGATTTAGTCGATCTGTGATTAAATCAATGTTTACCTTTGCCTTTCCTCATCATAGCCATGCTGTCACCTTTGTCAATGTTACAATTTTCTCATTTTTTAAATTAAAACTATTACTGTACTACATTTTTTTATTAATATACTGCAGTTTCTCAAGCATAACAATCCTAAAACATCCAAACTGTGCCATATTTTTAAACAAGCAAACTAAAATCTAGCTGCAAATGACAATCCTTGGGGTCCAAACACCAATAGCTCATGTAAATTAATCAGTGATAGAACCATGGGCGTAGCTTGTGAGGGGGGCCTGGACCCCCCATAGCAATTAAAGAATTTTATTAAAGATTTATTTATAACGTTTTTTCTATGAAGTGAAAATGCATATAATGTAGTTAATAATACATGTAAAAGTTAATACGTAAAAGTTAATACATTTTAAATTGTTATTGTAAGTAAATTAATAAATCAAAACAAACTTAACGTCTCCCTCAATCTCATTTGCGTAAGAATTGTCACGTGACGAATCTGCATTTTGGTGGATAATAGACTTAACGGTAATACTTGCCTGTTGTGTGGAATTAAAATGATGTTCCGCTAGAATCAAGCCCAACAAATGTCTGTTTTAAAAACAGTGGATGAGAAATTCTCTCCTCGATTTGCTTAATAAAAGCCTCCTTTGAGATCGTTTTCACAGACATGTTTATTGTGCATTTTAAACGTGTTTATTGCTAAGTTTAGTGTGGCAAAATAGAAGCGCAGCTGTAATTCGTGGGCAATGTATGTGGTTACCATGACAACCTCACGCACTTGCCACTGCTCTATGTGAATGTGAATATGTAGATTTACTATAGCAAAACTAAAATGTGTTTAAAAGTACGTCTGACCAAATCCACCGGTTCGGTTTAACCCCCCAAGCTCAAACGTCAAGCTACGCCTATGGATAGAACTGCAATATAATATGTGTCTTTAATTGTTTCTTTACAGAAATATTATTATATATATTCAATACTAAAGTATATTCAATTCCAGAAAAAGCGCGGATAGAGCAGCACGGCATAACACGCCATAAATGGATAAATATTAATTCTGCTGTTAAAAACAAATAAACAAACAGTTGTTCGGTGATGGAAGATCATAAAAGAAGTGTCAAGTTAACTGCTGGAGACTATGCAAAATTGGCAATTACCTTTATAAGACATCATTTTATGGTCTAAAGCTTCATTCTAAATTAAAACAAATATTTTTACATTAAGTCTGCACAGTTACTTCAGCTTCATACAATGGATTTCCAGAGACATGCACATTAAATCAGTTATGGGTTTATTTTTCTTCCCCCCAGGTCAGCAAACCCTTCACCCTTACAGTCTGATGATAAATGACCATCTTTCCAACCAAAGTGAGAACCCTAATGGACAAAGAAAGAAAGACAGAAATAGCTACTATTAATGGTGCAAAGTCTGTCACTGACTATCTGTCTGTTTCACTAGCAGGAAACAAAGTTATATATATACTGTATATATATATATATATATATATATATA
>NW_015542454.1:91726-91975 GCF_001515605.1 Sinocyclocheilus anshuiensis
TAGGGCGGCTCAGCCCCCAATGAGGGTATAATATATATATATATAAAATAAAAAAGGTTTGACTAATAGGGGTGGTATGCTAAATTGATATACCAAAAAGTGCAGTATTCCACTGTATTGCATAGATAGGTATAACATATAACTGAATAAGCCAAATACAAATCTTCATGATCTCACACACACACACACACAAACACACACACACACACACACAGTGCGCACTATAAAGAGACGTAATCACACAGTGCT
>NW_015542454.1:92361-92706 GCF_001515605.1 Sinocyclocheilus anshuiensis
TAGCAGAGCTATTCCGCCAAGACCAAATACATTAACATTGTCATGTAGGTCATGTACCCAATCCCTCAGAGAGTTGTCATGACAGAAATACAGAGATCTGGCATTAAACTCTAGATGCTCTAGATGGAAAGGTCTAACTCAATCTGACCTAATGACATCATCACATGGCACAGCTGATTGGTTCTTTCCTGTATCGGTGGCCAATGGGTTCGCTGCTCAACATTCAAATATATGACTAGTACTTGCTGTAGCCGTTGCAGCTTGCTTCAGAAGCCCTCCACCTTCCCCAGCTCCACCTGTATAGATCTGCTACGAGGTGATTCATGTATGCTATATGGGGGTTAT
>NW_015542454.1:93553-96702 GCF_001515605.1 Sinocyclocheilus anshuiensis
TGATGCATAAAGTATGCGTTAATATGCTTTATTTTCACTGGAGGAAACAGCTGTGTTGTGATGAGGGGTGAACGCAGCGAAAACCTAGGCTACAGTAGATGGGGAACTGATTGATATTTTGCAAACTGTATTTATGACAAAGAACAGAACTGCACAGATGCAGATATTATAACAATCTATCGTTAAATACACACCTTGTCCTCTGTTTCTCGCTCTGCGCAGCCGCGGTCTGCGGATTGAAAAAGAACGCGCTGAAAGAGTCGATCGAAGTTTGTCGCCGTTTTCATATGAAATTTAAAGGGGACTGAGGCGATCACGAATGATGATATCATGCTATAGCCCCCCTAAAAATGGCCTAAGGATGCCCATGGTCATGTACATTACCATGCCAATCCCTCAGAGAGTTGTCATGACAGAAATACAGAGATCTGGCATTAAACTCTAGATGGCACAGTCCAAAAGGTCTAACTCAATCTGACCTAATGACATCATCACATGGCACAGCTGATTGGTTCTTTCCTGTATCGGTGGCCAATGGGTTCGCTGCTCAACATTCAAATATATGACTAGTACTTGCTGTAGCCGTTGCAGCTTGCTTCAGAAGCCCTCCACCTTCCCCAGCTCCACCTGTATAGATCTGCTACGAGGTGATTCATGTATGCTATATGGGGGTTATTTCATGTATGTTATATTTGCAGCAGCAATATTTCTTACATGCTCACAGCGGCATATTGTGGATGTATTAGCAGTAGCAAATCTCGTTACTTGCTCTGACGCAGCAGCAGCAGCGTAGCAGATCTATTCCGCCAAGACCAAATACATTAACATTGTCATGTACATTACCATGCCAATCCCTCCAAGAGTTGTCATGACAGAAATATTTATATATATATATATATATATAATTCCCCAAATGGTTTCACCACAATAAACACAAAGAAAGGTCCATATCACCGTGTTCTCTCTGCTAGGGTGGTAAACACTGAAAAAGTTACCTATTATAGAATGGGACTAGGACATTAAGATCCATCAGAGACGTAATGTGACAAACTTAGAATCAGAACTCCAAATGGCAACTAAAATGGTCGCATGGTCATGACAAATGTGAAAATGACTGACAATAACTAAAAATATAGTCACTACATGAAAACAATCTAAAAATCATCCACGTGCGATTTCATCAGATATAATTTCGTTTGACGGTGCACCAGCCAAATCCATTAATTTCATGTGAGGGTGAAGGATTTGTCGCATTGACCAACAGAAAGCTGCTTGATTTGAAAATTATTTTTGTGAGCTGTGCTTCTTATATCGCTACACTGTGCATAATGGGCCTTTTTGATTTTGCTGATATGTCCACACCTTCAGACTCTGAGATCAGAACTGACTCACTCACTGAACCGTAGTCTGAGTCATTTTTGGTTATGTCCAATTCAAATGAACAAGAAATCATCACAGTACTGTATTCTTTAGGTCCTTACATCAAATCAGTAATAAAAAAGGTGCAATTAAAGATATATATTCACAACAGTGTTCTATAAAAACAACAACATCTAGGGCTGTACGATTAATCAAATGCGATTGTCATGCGTATCTTGTCAGTAAAGCCGGTTCTGTGATTAGTAGTAAATCTCCAGCACGTGCTTTTAGATGGAGCAGCGTTTACTACACAGAGCCGTAGTTCACTGATAAGCTACGCAAAATCGCGTTCATAATCGCAGACGATTTAATCGCGAAGAAATCTTTCTGCGATTATGAAAGCTGTTTGCGTAGCTTGTCATATATATATATATATATATCATTCCCCAAATGGTTTCACCACAATAAACACAAAGAAAGGTCCATATCACCGTGTTCTCTCTGCTAGGGTGGTAAACACTGAAAAAGTTACCTATTATAGAATGGGACTAGGACATTAAGATCCATCAGAGACGTAATGTGACAAACTTAGAATCAGAACTCCAAATGGCAACTAAAATGGTCGCATGGTCATGACAAATGTGAAAATGACTGACAATAACTAAAAATATAGTCACTACATGAAAACAATCTAAAAATCATCCACGTGCGATTTCATCAGATATAATTTCGTTTGACGGTGCACCAGCCAAATCCATTAATTTCATGTGAGGGTGAAGGATTTGTCGCATTGACCAACAGAAAGCTGCTTGATTTGAAAATTATTTTTGTGAGCTGTGCTTCTTATATCGCTACACTGTGCATAATGGGCCTTTTTGATTTTGCTGATATGTCCACACCTTCAGACTCTGAGATCAGAACTGACTCACTCACTGAACCGTAGTCTGAGTCATTTTTGGTTATGTCCAATTCAAATGAACAAGAAATCATCACAGTACTGTATTCTTTAGGTCCTTACATCAAATCAGTAATAAAAAAGGTGCAATTAAAGATATATATTCACAACAGTGTTCTATAAAAACAACAACATCTAGGGCTGTACGATTAATCAAATGCGATTGTCATGCGTATCTTGTCAGTAAAGCCGGTTCTGTGATTAGTAGTAAATCTCCAGCACGTGCTTTTAGATGGAGCAGCGTTTACTACACAGAGCCGTAGTTCACTGATAAGCTACGCAAAATCGCGTTCATAATCGCAGACGATTTAATCGCGAAGAAATCTTTCTGCGATTATGAAAGCTGTTTGCGTAGCTTGTCAGTGAACTACGGCTCTGTGTAGTAAATGCTGCTCCGCCTGAAAGCACGTGAAAATACCACATTTAATAACATGTTTTTACTCAAACTCACTTCATAACGTCAGTCGAGTGTTTGAAATAAATCCTTCTGTGAGATGATGTGGCTTCTTACACAGAATAAGGTATGCAACATATTTCATAGTATTCTAAGCAGTGATAAAGGCTATGTCGATTAGCATTGCATTATTATATACTTTATTATAATAAAAATTATAATAAGACGAACTCAGATAAACCATATATTGTCGTAGTCGTGTGTTTATTAGTCACATTGAATTAATGAAAGCAGTTAAATCTTCTGTTTATACATCAACCACTATAGGGATTTCCTGGGTTTCTTCTGCGATGCGTATTTGGAGTTTCAGCGCGAGAGCGCCCTCTGGCCTTCGGATGGAGATTTACTGCTGATCACAGAACCGTGCTTCACTGAAAGATA
>NW_015542454.1:97171-100050 GCF_001515605.1 Sinocyclocheilus anshuiensis
AAACCGTATATTGCCGTAGTCGTGTGTTTATTAGTCACGTTGAATCAATGAAAGCAGTTGAATCTTCTGTTTATTCAGCTGCAGCAATAGGCATTTTCTGGGTTTCTTCTGCGATGCGTATTTGGAGTTTCAGCGCGAGAGCGCCCTCTGGCCTTCGGATGGAGATTTACTGCTGATCACAAAACCGTGCTTCACTGAAAGATACGCATGACAATCGCAGCTTCTGCCTAATCGCGATTTATCGCCTATGCGATTTAATTTTGATTAATTGTGCAGCCCTAGCAACATCTGAAATATTTTATGCTGAGTAGAATATTAAGGTTGAATTGACTGTAAGGTCAAATCTGATGGGTTTTTTTCTGATGTGACCGATGTTTTTCTATGAAAACAGACAGAAATATTCAGAGCGACAGAGTGATATACAGTATGGCAGAAATATAATCAACAATAATTGATTTGACAAGAACCAAAATATAATATGTGACCAAGTATGGTAACCCATACTCGGAATTTGTGCTCTGCATTTAACCCATCCAAGTGCACACACACGGAGCAGTGGGCAGCCATATTGCTGTGGGGCCCGGGAAGCAGTTAGGGGTTCTGTGCCTTACTCAATGGTCTCACCTCAGTCGTGGCATTGAGTGTGGAAGAGAGCCAGGTTATTCACTCCCCCACCAACAACTCCTGCTGGACCTTAGACTCGAACCTACAACCTTTGGGTTACAAGTCCAACTCTCTAACCATTAGGCCACAACTGCCCCATACAACTAAATACTACATACAACTAAATAATACCCTATTTTATTTGAAACTAAATAACTTTAATATATAAACATACACTATATACCAAAACTTTCAAAAGGATCAATGATTCTGTAACTAAAACATATTTTATTTTAAGAGACAGCTGCTTCTTAGTCAGTTTTGCTTTAAGTCTTGAGCCCTGTGAAGCGTTTCTTTTATTTACATTGTGGTCAGCAAACTGTTTTGGCACAAAAGATTTGGGTTTTGATTGATCGGGATCAGTCTGAATCTGCTATACAACTATAAGGACAACATAGTCACCTCAAGATCGACGCCTGTTCTTTTTTTTTTTACAATACAATTTCTTACAGTACAATAAATGCTCCCAGCAGGTGTCTGCACATTTCTCTAAGGCTCAGACACATTTTTGTCCCATTGCAGGGGTATTACAGCATTTTCGGGGAGTAGATCTCATAGACTGTGCCCTGGGTTGCCCCACACTTTGTCTCTTCAACCCATGCCAACCTCTGACAAATAGCCTCTGGGCTCTGGGAAGTTGCACACAGTGGGGGATTGAAAGACGAAGGACACAGAGGTCCACAAGGACTCCGCTGGAGTGACTGCGCAGAGAGTGCAAACAGTAATGCTGAATGCCAACAAGAGAATCCAACTATGAGAGTTAATTGCTTCCACTTCTATGCCCTTTCTTAATTACTTTAATTTGAACATTTGATTTGATCATTAATCTTCCTGTTTTTTTGTGCAGCTCAAATTAAGACCATTAGCCAAACAATGATGATGTGTAGTTCCCCTGAGAAGGCTTGTCATATGTCTTCGCTCGGCGCTAACATTAAAGCTTAGCATTTCTGATAGCATGTCCTGTTTGAGGCGGGCAATGATGGAAGAAGTAATTTTCACTGCTTAAGGTGCTATCACAGTGTTTTAAGTGTGGCCCTTAAAATGAGGAATGAGGTATGACATGGCGAGGAATGGATTTGAGATGTTTTAAGTACTGAGACAAGAATGGACCCAGGTGTTCTCATATTCCTATTATAGCTATCGTCCAATCCTTCAGTGCAAATATAATATTTTATAACTGCTGCACATTATTGCAGAGGTGCTGTTAAGGTTTAAAAGGATTGTCTGTAAGGGTCACCTTACATTATAACTCAATATTACAACCTTAAAGTTAAATTTTATGTCAGGAATACATGAAATGACAACTTCTAAAAGCTTCAAAAATTCTCAGTGTGGTTTTCATTGTATAAAATCAATGCTATAAAAATCCGTTGATGGCTTTGATGCATACATTGTGCATTCTTACAATGGATTCAGTGGTAATATCTCAAAGCACCCATACTGGAGCGGCTTTTTTTCACAGATTCAATTATTATTTAACATATATCCTGAAGCACTGTGTACTGAATGATTAACACAGCAAGGGAAAGTGCTGTTAATGCATTGCTTTTAAGGCTAATGCTAGTCTTAGAGGTAGCAAACATGTTCCATTATCATTATTTTCCATAATGACAGTTGTCATAAGGCTGTCATCATATACAGTATGCATTTACTAAATGTAGCTTTGTGCACTAAATGCTGGGTCAGATTACACAGTACAGTAGCATGTACAGTACATTCATCCAACTGATGAAAAATAATGGAAAAATACTGATGTGGACCCAACACTATGGTGGCAATGTAAAATTTTGCTTCACATTCTCACTATTCAGCAAAACATGGCGTAAAATGGCAACTACTAAAGGAATAAATAATCTTTTTTGACCCTTTTCTATTGTGCTCATAATTACAAATTAATCAATGAAGTTAATGAATGAAGCTGACTTAGTGATCTTAGACTGTACAATTTCTGAACAAATATTGTTACATATTTTTAGTAAATATTTACAAACATATAATATAGTAAAATATTATAAAGTGAAAACCACATTACAAATAGATTTTTAGTGAAATATTTACAAAAGAATTATAATACATTAAATATTATCAAATAGTGAAAATCACATTATAAATAATATTTGGCAGTGAATGTTAAAAACTATTAAAACATATTCACTAGAATTTATAATATAGTAAAATATTGTGAAGTAGTGAAAGCTACATTATAATTATATATA
>NW_015542454.1:101092-107518 GCF_001515605.1 Sinocyclocheilus anshuiensis
ATACATTTAAAGAACTATTTAAAAAAAATACTAAAACATTTAATAAAAATATTATATAGTCAAATGTTTTGTAAAAACCACTGTGTATCCCTAGCCAAAATGTTATATTTGACCAAACCTTTACATATTTTATGTGTTGAACTTGGTTCAACAATCACAGTGAATGACTCTATTACAAAAAGAAAGAATTAATATATAAATTATGTGTGAAACTATTTACTTCGAGCAGTGGTGGATCTTGTCAGCTAGAGCGTCAGCATTTTCTGGTGCAGCACGAGTTGTTATGAGTGGAGACCAGTGGTGGAAAGAGTACTGAAAAACTATACTCAAGTAAAAGTACCGTTACCTTCCAAAAAATATAGTGTGAGTAGAGTAAAAGTACTTGTCCAAAAAACTACTTGAGTAAGAGTAAAAGAGTAGCCTATTTAAAAGTACTCATGAGTATTGAGTAGTGAGTACTGAGCTGTGGATTCTTCTCCCTCATAATAAACGATGTACACCGTAATTTATACATTTTAAAAACGTTGTACATTCTGTAATTCACATTATCTCATTTGTCATAAAGAATGAAGAGTATCTATCATCCAGCAGTTTTAATTTTGACTGCCAACTCTTTAAAATACATCAAAACAGCACAGAAACTGTATTCAGTTGAAACAGGGTCACATCACAGGAGAGTGAACTGGCTGTCAGAAATCATAGCACATCAGCTGTCTTAACCGCGGCTTGTGTACTGCATCATCACTGTGTCTGTCACGCGACTCTGTTGCCCTTTCGGGCTTGAACTGATGGTAAAACTAGCGACATTATTATCTGTCTTGATATTTACTTTGAAAGCTGAAGCTCACGATTAAAGACATTAACTGATGGACTGGAATCATGTGGATTACTTGTGGATTGTGGCTGTTTGAACTCTCATTCTGATGGCACTCATTCACTTGAACATAATATTCTTTATTTGACATTTTTCTAAATATTACAATTTTTATTTCAGTTAGATCTTATATCACAGTTTAAATTAAATCTTATATCACATTTTTAGTGTGGACCCCACTGTCTATTCGGCAAGTCAATAAACTATGCATGTGGTTCATCTGTTGTAAAAGTTATTGATGGTATTGGACTGGTGTGAATGACGGCACCGAAGAAGAGACATGGACATGGGTCAATGGCACCACAGTGATCTCTGGGTGAGAAATCACTACACATGTCTGATTATTATCCAATAACGTATTCACACCTTCAGTGTCATATCAGGAAGCAGGACTGAAATTCTTATGCGTTTTTTTTTTTATGGGGGCTGAAGAGGCTGATGCGTTGTGACTATTTCAGTATATTGGGTTGAATAAGAATAAAACTACTGTTGACATTTTCATTATGCAACAATAGTTTGTGTTTTGTGCCAATTAAAAAGATTTTTGCACTATAATAAATCAAGCTTTTATGTGGATTTTATTTATAATTAGCATATCCTCTATATGCAAGGAACACAGAGGATGTAGGTTGGTGTGATCACAGTCATATGCACGATAATTATTACTGTAAAATTTAATTAAAGGACAAAAACCTCATTCAAGAACAAGAACTACACTAAGAGATGATTCAATAGTGATGTCTGTTTCAACTGATATGTATAGACAGGAATATGCAAAGAATAAAAAGATACATTAGATCATTCTGTCTGCTTTAAATTACTGGGGTCTCTGGGTACAGAACTGATTTGCAACAATAAATGCATGAGAAGAAATAATCCAGTTGGGTCCTTGAGTGCATGCATCCATCAGTTATTTTACCACAGCATTTAGAGTAAGAACATTCTGTTAAATGAATCTAGATAAGTACTCTATCATTTAGAGCTTTAAATGCAGTATGCGTTTTAATATAAAAGCATCCTGCACTGACAAGTTCCCCTTTTTGCTGAGTTCAATGTAATGCAGACTCCATTGAATACTAATGTGGGTTCAAATGCTCTAAAATTATTAAATGTTGCCCTTGTCATGTTTTTCCAAACAATTCTACACACCTTAATGATTACAGTATGTGGCTTGTCACAGAAAGCCCATATCTTAGCTTAGTGCCAACAACAAGAGCATCCTATAAATATAATTAAGGCAGCCGAATAGGGCACAAATTGAACTGCAAGGACCAGTGGAACAAACTGAGATAAAGTATTCTTTATCCTTCTTTTCCAGGTCATTAAACAACTTCCTAACCTTCAAAATTAATGAGACTAGCAGAATGAAACAAAGCTGTGTTCAAGCCTCAGATAAGTAATTATATATTAATATCTATATCACCGCTCCTCCTCAAATGTAAACATGTAATTGCAGATTAGAAATATCTCTGTCTTGCTTGCTTTCAGCTTAGACTTTTCCAATGTCATTACACAACTCTTTCCAACCTGAGTAATTACAAAAGAAGGTGCTGAACTCTGCTGTTGACTGAATTTACAATAAAACTGATCCAGACTGTTGATGATTTACTGTTTAATAATTAACAGGAAAAAATAAAAAAGTTTATTATAGCTATAACTTTTTAATGACTCATAATGTAGATTACATTGATTGATTACACAATATGAGTCACTGAATCTTTTACTTAAGTCCAAAACACTAATTCATTTGGAAATGAAACCATTAACTAATAAAATATAAAATTCAGAAATGAAAAAAAATAACAATAAAATATCAATAAACTGTGACTGTGTACCAAACAGCTTAAAGTTGCAACAAGTATTATGTGGTTATCATTCAAAATAATTCATGTCATGCACTAGAGTTGTGAGGGGTGAGGGTAAATTATGTGTGATCTGCTGTGACATCACTGTTGTCATGCATTGTGGTATATGCAGCTGCCTGAATTATACTGTACATGAGTCGACTCGCTCCCTCTTTTAAAGTCGAGGGGTCGAGTGTCTGTCCATTTAAACTTCCCTCATTCACTTGACAAAGTGAAACGCCCTTCAAAATGGTGGCGGGGATTCCTTTTAGGGGAAGTGCTTCCGGAAGTTTGTGAGCAACCTGTTAGTGAGTGACTGAATGATTCACTCAACACCATCAAGCATTCAAAAACACCAATTAATTTAGGAACTCCACTGCTGTGTGCTGCTCGGTGTTACGGAAGGAGACTCACGCAGAGGATTAGAGAAATAGCAATAATGTTCATTTACAGCAATGAGTGTAGGAGGTTCGGGGAGGTGAGAATAGCACTGAATATCCATCCTTAAGGGAGAGGAGGAGAGTAACGCTGTAATGGGTCCTCCAGGACATCGTGGAATAGGAGACAGAGGACTGCACACACCTCCGCTGATGGGTGCACGGAGCTTGAACGGAGTTGACGACAGGAACGTACTGGGGAATGGAACACAGGAGAACACAATGGAGGTAACACAGGAGGTAAGTATATCAAGAAGGTAAGTCTTTCGATGTGTCTCACAGATTGTATAGAGAGGGAGTCCACTTCGTAGAAACGAGACCGGACACTTGAGTGGCATGAGGTGTGTGCTTATGAAGGGTGGTTGCTGATGATTGCCAAGTTGTGACAGGTGCGTGTGATCAGTATTCAGGTGATGGTGTTCGCTGTGATTGGGAGGTGGCTGAGCCTGGCCGATCTGTGACAGTACCCCCCCCTCCACGGCCCGCTCCTGAGGGCCGAAAACCCCGACGTCGTGGTGGTCTACCTCTGCCCCGAGGTGTCGGCTGATCAGGATGGGCAGCATGGAACTCAGACATTAAGGCAGGGTCCAATATATCGGTCCTAGGTACCCATGAGCGTTCCTCGGGTCCATATCCATCCCAGTCTACGAGGTATTCCAGCTGACCACCACGGCGCCGGGACTGCAGAATTTCCTTCACTTGGTAGACTGACCCCTCATCCAGGATCAAGGGAAGAGGGGGTTCCTCCGTCTGGCCAGGCTCTGTGGGGAGAGAGACAGGGTCATGGTGAGGTTTGAGTAGTGATACGTGGAACGTGGGATGAATTCTGTATTGTGAGGGGAGTTGGAGTATGGTATCCTGATGACAGGCTTATGGTCACACCTCCTGTCACGCCCGTCACCAACGCCACTTCCTCTTCCACGACAGTACTTACCGGTCCCATGGCCAGACTAGCGCCCTTCTCTGGCTCGGCGGAGGAGTGCAACGGATTTCTGCTGCAATGCTCTCTCGCACTGAAGATGCAGCCACATCTTTACGCTACGGAAAGCGCTAAGATAGCGTTCATCATCTCACTGCTGACGGGGCGAGCACTTCAATGGGCAGAGACCATCTGGTCCCAAGCCGGTACTGTAACTCAGTCCCTTGATAATTTTCTAGCACATTTCCGAGAAGTATTTGGTAGACCCATAGGTGATACCTCTGTCTGTGACCAGTTATATCATCTCCGTCAAGGGTCTCTGTCCATAAACGATTACACCCTAAAGTTCAGAACCCTCGCAGCAGCCAGCGGCTGGAATGAACGCGCCCTTCTAACCACCTACCGGCAAGGACTGGAGCCGAAGGTGCAACTTCACCTCGCAGCTTACTATGATTCCTATGGCTTGGAACGGTTTATACAATTATCCATCCGCTGCGCTACTCGTATGCAATCTTGCATTGCGGAACAGCAATTTCCACCATACACTCCACTCCTTCGTCGGCCAGACACCATCAGCCCTCCAGAACCAGGTTGTGAACCCATGCTAGTGGACGGCGCTCGACTCTCGCCTTGGGAGCGGCAGAGACGGCTGAGCCAGAGCTTATGTTTATACTGTGGAGCTGGAGGGCATGTAATCGCGGCATGCCCCATTCGTCCGCCACGACCTATGGTGAGTGTCATCAAGCCTTCAATAGTCAATATGCAACCCCTCACCACTGTTGTAAACTTACTGCCTCTGTTATCTCCTTTCCAGTACACGCCCTCCTCGACTCTGGCTCAGCCGGGAACTTCATCTCCGGGAATCTCTGCCGCCAACTCAATCTCCCAACCACGACCACCAAGACCACCTACCAGGTCCAATCGGTAACTGGAAAACCTCTCAGCCGAAGGCATGTACGCCACAGCGTGGGTCCGCTACTCTTGCAAGTTGGCCAGTTGCATGAAGAAACACTCCATCTCCTGGTTCTGGAGGAATCCACCGCTGGATTCTTGGGGCGCCCTTGGTTGGTGCAACACGACCCTACCATCTCCTGGAGAACTGGTGAGGTCCGGTCTTGGGGAGTCCACTTCGGTCTTAGGGAGTCCACTTCGTAGAAACGAGACCGGACACTTGAGTGGCGTGAGGTGTGTGCTTATGAAGGGTGGTTGCTGATGATTGCCAAGTTGTGACCAGTGTTGCCAACTGCTTTCAATTGAAAGTAGCTAAAACTGGTAGCTAAATGTCACTAGATGACATCACAATGGCAAATTCACTGATCTATATAAAGATGAACGTAGATCAGTGGGCAAGATGAGAACTTAGATAAGGTTTGTCCAAGCAGTTGCTATATTTGTCGCTAAACTTTTGAAAACAGTCTCAAAAGGGGCGGGTAAGTCGCTAAATCTAGCTACAAAGTAGCTAAATTGGCAACACTGGTTGTGACAGGTGCGTGTGATCAGTATTCAGGTGATGGTGTTCGCTGTGATTGGGAGGTGGCTGAGCCTGGCCGATCTGTGACACTTGGAGACTCACAAAGATTAATTTTGCTGTGACTTTGTTTGGAACTTTTTTCATTGGTATAGAACAAATATCTACGATGTAAGTAAGAGTGTCTTACTGTAAGTAAGAGTGTCTTACAATATCATTACTAAATTTTAACTGCTTGTTAAAAAAGCACTCTTGTATAAAAACAACCTCACACTTGCAGTCATGCTGTTTATCTGAATATCAAAACAACTGTGATTACAGCCATACCTGCATACAGCAGCCTTTCTCTTGTGATATTAATAATGATGTTACACTTTACAATACAGTCTCATTTGTTAACATTAGTTAATCAATAACTAATATAAACTAACATTGACCAAAATATTTTTTACAGTATTTATTAATCTTTGTTAATGTTAATGAATAAAAATATTCATGTTCATGTTAGTTCACTGGGCATTAAAGGGATACTCCACCCCAAAATGAACATTTTGTCATTAATCACTTACCCCCATGTCGTTCCAAACCCGTAAAAGCTTAGTTTGTCTTCGGAACACAATTTAAGATATTTTGGATGAAAACCGGGAGGCTTGTGACTGTCTGATTGACTGCCAAGTAAATTACACTGTCAAGGTCCAGAAAAGTATGAAAGACATTGTCAGAATAGTCCATCTGCCATCAGTGGTTCAACCGTAACGTTATGAAGCGACGAGAATACTTTTTGTACGCGAAGAAAAAATAAATAAAACAACTTTATTCAACAATGTGTCTCTGCGCATCACCGTAGTGCCATTTTGGAGAATATCCGCTGAACGCAAGCAGCG
>NW_015542454.1:110746-119808 GCF_001515605.1 Sinocyclocheilus anshuiensis
TCGTTCCAAACCCGTAAAAGCTTCGTTCGTCTTCGGAACACAATTTAAGATATTTTGGATGAAAACCGGGAGGCTTGTGACTGTCCGATTGACTGCCAAGTAAATTACACTGTCAAGGTCCAGAAAAGTATGAAAGACATTGTCAGAATAGTCCATCTGCCATCAGTGGTTCAACCGTAACGTTATGAAGCGACGAGAATACTTTTTGTACGCGAAGAAAAAATAAATAAAACAACTTTATTCAACAATGTGTCTCTGCGCATCACCGTAGCGCCATTTTGGAGAATATCCGCTGAACGCAAGCAGCGTACGCTATTCTGTGTCAGCCGCGCTGCACGGATGCACTGTTTTCGTTCAAATCAAAGTGTAAATACACGTAGAAAAAGTATCCTTGTGTCGTGGCTGACACAGAATAGCACACGCTGCTTGCGTTTTGGATAGTCTCCAAAATGGCGCTACGGTGATGAGACAAATTGTTGAATAAAGTCGTTATGTTTTTTTCTTCGCGTACAAAAAGTATTCTTGTCGCTTCATAACATTACGGTTGAACCACTGATGGCAGATGGACTATTCTGACGGTGTCTTTCATACTTTTCTGGACCTTGACAGTGTAATTTACTCGGCGGTCAATCGGACAGTCACAAACCTCCCGGTTTTCATCCAAAATATTTTAAATTGTGTTCTGAAGACGAACGAAGCTTTTACGGGTTTGGAACGACATGGGGGTAAGTGATTAATGACAAAATTTTAAATTTGGGGTGGAGTATCCCTTTAATGTTAACAGATACATAATGATAATGTGCTACTTATGTGGCAATTATGCATTTGCTGT
This sequence comes from Sinocyclocheilus anshuiensis, assembly GCF_001515605.1. Lineage (NCBI taxonomy): Eukaryota > Metazoa > Chordata > Actinopteri > Cypriniformes > Cyprinidae > Sinocyclocheilus > Sinocyclocheilus anshuiensis. Next base: position 111,579 of record NW_015542454.1, read on the forward strand.
GTTTTGTAATCACAGTCTAAGACGTGGCTCCTCCCACATGTCATTTATTTTTGACTCTCAGAGCTGTCTCTCAGTGGCCAGTCATGGCAAAGGCCTCAGACAGATACCGCTGTCCTGTTCATTCAGGGTTCTGATGAGTAAATAGGCAATTACTGCTTATCTTGCACTCTCAGGGGCTGAGATGGAATACCCGGATTGTACTCAACATTGTTCCTCAAAACAACTACACTGTGGCTTCGCTTTGACTCATTGCCAAAAAACAAAGTAAAAGTCTAGATAACATCATCTTGACCTAATTCATCCACATTCCGGGAACAGGCATTTTGTGATTTCAACATCTGTGTGGTTTACAAAGCATACAATTGCCTGTGGCACGAATCCAAAACAGATTGCACTACTCCAAAGACAGGACAATGACCCAGAGGTGTCGAAACAGACATGCTTTTCTTTTCCCACAATGTGCATTAAGAGACGGTAGGATCAGTGGATTGCTTGGCTGATGACACTGAGCTTGCGATTTCCTTCCTGTCCTTTATTAAAAAACAAAACAAAAAAAACAAGCACTCAGCTCAGGTGCCAGAATAATCAGTCTTCATTTCTTTCAAGACCTTAAGCTGAAATGACACGCACAAGACCCTCACAATGCAGTCTGACAGACTGGGGTGAGTGTGCAGGGTATGCGGTGGCAGTCGAAGATAAATCACACCCCAAGCATTAAAACCAACCGTAGTTCACAATCAGCCTTCCTCTCTTTGAACATACGCGAGATGCTGACAGTCCTCAGTATTTTAGCAGGGACAGAGCAAATGAAACCTGATATTTTACAGCTACTAATGTTGGACAAATAACCATGTGCTATAGACAACATGTGCGATGAGGTCAACGGAAGTTAAAAGGATGGAAGTAGGCACACAAATGCATCATACACATGATTACATCGTGATTCACTCTCAAACCCTTAACAAAATGATGGAGAAACATTTGTACATTACATCGTTTGTACATTTACCCATCCTGGCAATTAGTGGCAGGTCAGCAAAGGTTACATGAGTTATAAAGGTTGTTCAAAAAAATATTTTTATGTGTGAAATAGACTGCTGGAGAATTTATCGCACAACCGTCTATTGATTGTAGACCTGTTCATCTTGTTCACATTATTTTTTGCCTCCTGGGACGTGACACGAAAAACGAGATCTCAAGATGAATTTTCTGCCATGCCTTATCTGATGAATTTCCCTTTCGGTGATGTGTTTTGCCATTCCACTTTCAAATATAAAAGTAAAGTCATAAATTATGTGTCAGAGTTACATACAAGAAGGTGTCAGATCCAACTTTAAATCCTTTGTTTTATCTGTCAAGGAAACACTTCATTTAAAGATGTAACTAAACCTCAACCCTATAAGGCTGGGTGATAAATAGGGCTGGGTAAAAAATATCGATATCTCGATATTAATCGATGAAGGGCACTTTCCATCCAACGAACGTTGAAGGACACTTCGCGTTGGTACTTTTAATATGAAACAAAGTCTCAGATTTCAAATTCTGTCCATTGTATTGCAGTATTCAAACAATAAATGCCATTTTGGCGCTGTTTAATGTGGAGTGACAGATCGTTGTAGCGCCTCAGAACAACAGACGCAGCAGCGCGAGGCGCGCTGAACTGATCATCTCCTCCACATTAATACCAGTTTCAGCACAAAATAAACATGACTAAACATCCGAAGATAAGTTAAAAGAAAGAGTGCCGTATCCTGTCTCATGTAATCGCTCAATTAGTGTTTCAGCCGCGCAAAGACGTCAATATAACGGCTTGTAAACAATGTCACATAACGTCACATTTACCTCAGAAAAACATATTCGCTTACCATAAACTCATTAGTCAGATAAAAAAAATAAACCGCAGAGAGGGGCATTTTGCTAAATATATGCACCATATAACATATTCATTATAATTTTTACTGTTCTTCAATATTTAATTTATGTTTGAATAAATCTGTCAAGGTTTTATGACAGCCAATATTTAAATGTTTATATTTAAAAAAAAATTAAGTGTAATTTTAACAAATCAGTCAATTTTAACCTCAATATTATTGTAATGTAGTACCAACTGACTCATGTATATTTTACAGCATTGGTTGAGAGATTTTTTTCCTTGAGAAAATTTGGTATGTACTGTACCTGATATATATCCAAAATAATCGATATTGAATCGAATCGAATCAAATTGGTAATCGCATTGAATTGCAAGCTTGTGAATGAGAATCGAATCGAATCGAATCGAATCGCGAAATTTGTGTCAAAACCCAGCCCTAGTGATAAAAAATATCATATCAAGACTGCAATAACATTTATGTCCATAACAATGATAAGCTCTGGACATTTTTACTCTATATGGATTAATGCAACAGTCAACAACAGTCAGTCAGTGCAAGCCACTAGTCTGCATGTTCTGTGTGTCTCTGTGTGAATAAGTGGCGTAGTTTCGTTTACTACGCAAATTCAAACACACATGACACTTGTGTTGTTTTCAGCATCTACCATCTCATTATTTGAGGACAGTCCACAATTTCATCTCCTGAGCTGTTCTGACAGTCACATCACAAGCTTTTCACAGTTTAATTTGAGAAAAACTACCGTCAAATACACACTGAAACTCAAAGAACTTCACAACAAACCATCAAAATAAAATTTGGTTAAACTTGAAGAAATTATGACAAATATATTACTATTATATACCAAAATATACTTCTCAAAGTAGTAATAATGACAATAATAATAATTTTAAGGAATATCATACAACCAAGATATTTTTTCATCAATTTTTAAAATTTAAACAGTTATGTTGTGCAGCATCTTATTTGACAAGAACTAAAAAAGCAATGTTTTGTTGTAAATTAATTGTTATATTTTCCTTTGATTACATTTTAAAAGATTAAATTGTTAATGTTTAATTAATTAATTTAATTGGCCTCCATTTTTGTTGATACATAAGTCATAAAACACATAATCTAGAAAAAAAATGGAAAAAACTAAATGGATTTCATAGGCCCCTAAATAAAAAGTTAGCTTACTCGGTAGAGTTTAATTGTGAACAAACAAGTTATTCATTCTCAAGGTCTAACAAAAATGTGGAAAGCATTTCCTTCCCCATTAATGGTAAATTAATATCATGATAAATATGAATATTGTATGATATGGGATAAAATATGATAACATTTTTAGCCATATCGCCCCCAAGAATGTGAGAAAACAGCCCTTTTGAACAAACTTTACCCATATTGGGGCTCCTCCAGGATGTTTGGAGCTGCCGATGACCTTGACAGTGCTGTCTTCAGGGCACAGCTGCTGTGGGAAACCTGGGGGCAAGCAACCCCCAGGGCAGAAGAGCAAGTCCCTCCACTCAGCCATCGGCTGATGGATGGCAGAGTCATTACAGTTCAATTAGGCTTCATTTGATTCTTCCACCAGCATAACCACAGCTATCATTACACAGTCAATTGCACAAATTATGGCAGTAATATGAAATAAGTGCCAATGAAGGAGATGAGCCCAATGTGTGCTGGTCCCCTGGAAGCACCTCTGAGTGAGGTGCCTCTGCCAAAACCTATTCCTTGTTTATTCTCTTCTTTTATCCATCTGTGTTTGCCACCGTTCGCAAAACAGCACGTTGTCTAATGTGTGTCTGTGCTTAATGCTCTGAGCCACATGCAAATAGAAAAATAGGGACCAAAGTCATTTGATGCCTTTCAGTGTAAATGTGAATGAATGTGAAAGAGCCACGCAGCCTTTACATGAAGAAGAGTCGTAATGGGTCTTAAAAGAAGGCCCCTTTCATTAGGAATTACTCCACATACAGTATATTATGGCCCCTTACAAAACAAATAGAACAGATGCTAAAAGTATTTAATTGTAAGAACCATATACACTACAATTCGAAAGGTAAGATTCTAATAATGTTTTCAAAAGTCTCTTGTTTACCAAAGCTGCATTTATTTAATTTATTATTTAAAGCATTTCAAAATACAGTAAAACTGTAATATTCTGAACTACAATTTAAAATAACCGTTTTCTACTTAATTGTAAAAAGTAATTTACTTCTGTGATCGCAAAACGTAATTTTCAGCAGCCATTACTCCAGTCTTCAGTGTCACATGATCCTTCGAAAATCATTCTAAAATGTGTCTTATTATTATCAATGTTGAAAATAGTTATGATGCTTAATATTTTTATGAAAATATTTTTTTCCAAGACCTTTTTCCAAGATTTAAGCCACATAAAGCCTAACCTTTCTCATGCGGGACATGATAAATATATGAAAAACAGAAATAAATACAGAAGTAATGGTCGCTTATTGCATTATAATCAGATATTGATGCCATAGAGAAATGGCATAAAATGCATTGCAGCTATACTATTCAACAAAAAATAACCCTGAACAATATGTTTGCTTTATAATAATGTTTCAGGCAATATGCAAGATGTTGTCAACTGACTTAGCAAAAGGCCTTTCATCAATATTGAAACAAAGGAGGTGCCAACAAAGATTAAAACCTCTGCAAGGTATAAATAGAGCTTTGTTTAATAACGCAGCAAATGAATAATTAAAGTGAACCAAATATGATGAAAACCAAGGGTGCGTGTTCAAAAACAACAATGAAGTATAGAAATTGATAGCATTCTGAGGAATCATTTTTGCTTTTGTGGTTGTTCAGTTATTTTTTAAATGTATTTACAGTCATAAAGCTAGAGACACTATACAACAATTGTTTTATCTAGTATCCCAGAAATATCTAATAAAATATTTTATTTTTATTTAATTTTTCTTTCGGATTATTGACATTGTGTCAAAAAATATGGATAAAGATACTATCTTTTAGTAGTGATTGTGTGTGTGCAGTGAATGAACTGGTTACCATAGCAATTTGCATCTTTGTTAAGCTAATCCATGACCTCTGATGCAAAGCTTTGGTTTGTATATTCAAAGCATTTACTATAAATAGTCATTAACACATCTGGGAAGGTTATATTTTTGGAAAATTTGAACACATCTTTTTTTTGATTTGAGGAGAGACGTCAACTTTTTGGATGCTTTTCATAAGCGTAGTTTATGCATAATGCGTTTCTCATTTTTTTTATTCAGAGAACCAGACAAGCATTCTGTTGAATTATTATTTAAGTACAGATGTAGTAATGACCCGCTACACATTGAGGGCTTAGTTGCTCAAGCAGCGTACTGCCATACATGTGGCTAAGGCAGGTTGATAAGCAGGAAAAATGACCCTTACATCACCATCTCAGACAGGCACTTGGTTAACCACAAATCTCTTTAGAAGACTCAAGTGCTTTGTCTTTATCCATGCTACTCCACTTCACAGTCCAGATAACACTTTCCACAGGGTGATCCCAAGGACATCAGCTTTACTGTAAAAGTTGAAACTCACAGGAAGCTCAAATTGATATAAAATTATAAGAACTGTATTACTGTCAATATTAAAATCAAAACAGCCAAAACATTTCATGCAGAGCCATCACTCTGAAAAATTGATAACCATGGTAAGTATTCTTTGATACTTGCTGTAGAGATAACTGTTTGTTGTTCAAATAAACATCCCATTACAGCCTCAGTGGCAATTGTAAAGGTTTATTTATTGAGCTCCTTGTGTCCAGATGTACATTCATACAACATGCTGAGCTTGCACTGTTGTCATCGTATCAGTGGAGCATTGACAGTACTGATGTTTACTAGACTATAAACATGCCATGAGAACTGCACTTGAACTGCAGTCTCTGATTTTTTGATGTCAAACGTCATGAAATGTTTGACAGGTTGCTTCAAAGCTGATGCCCAAAGCATGCTACAGTGGGGAACATATTTATTTGATCCTCTGCTTATTTTGTAAGTTTGCCCACTTACAAAGAAATGAAGGGTCTATAATTGTTATGGTTTATTTTAATGTATAGAGACAGAATACCAACCAAAAAATCCAGGGGAAAAAAAAACACATTATATAAAGGTTAGAAATTGATTTGCATTTCAGTGAGTGAAATAAGTATTTGATCCCCAAGCAAAACATGACTTCTAGTACTTGGTGCAAAAACCCTTGTTGGCAAGCACAGAGGTAAGACGTTTTTTGTAGTTGGTCACCAGGTTTGCACACATCTCAGGAGGGATTTTGATCCACTCCTCTTTACAGATCCTCTCTAAATCCTTAGGTTTCTTGGCTGTCATTTGGCAACTCAAAGTTTCAGGTCCCTACACAGATTTTCTATAGGATTGAGGTCTGGAGACTGGCTAGGCCACTCCATGACCTTAATGTGCTTCTTCTTGAGCCACTCTTTGTTGCCTTGGCGGTATGTTTCGGGTCATTGTCTTGCTGGAACATCCATCCATGACCCATCTTCAGTGTTCTGGCTGAGGGAATGAGGTTCTTGTCCAAGATTTTACAGTACATGGGCCCGTCCATTTATCCCTCAATGCGGTGAAGTCATCCTGTACCCATAGCAGAAAAACAGCCCCAAAGCATAGTTTCCACCTCCGTGCTTGACTGTAGGGATGGTGTTCTTGGGGTCATAGTCAGCATTTATGTTATTTATGCACATGCAAAACTAAAATTATACTGAAAAGAAAAACTTAAATTTAATTTAAATCTAATTTAACATTCTAATTTTGTCGATTAACGGATAGGAAATGAACATCCCAATGTTTAAGAATTAGCTCAGTCAGCGGGGAGTAGGTGGACTTTAGTGTCTGTTTGAATGACTACCTCTGGAAGTGGTTGAAGTGGACAAGCTCAAAACATTTAAGACCTCGTTCACACCTGTATTTAGTGTTGTCCATTTGTGAATGGATTGACGAAAACGCATCTTAGTACCAGGTGTAAACAGGGCCAGAAATGATTTCTGAAGGATCATGTGACACTGAAAACTGGAGCAATGGTGGAAAATTCAGTTCCCTTTCAAGGGAACTTCGAACTGCGTCCTCTAGGGGTCGCTATGGGGAACGCCTCGTCGTGACCCCTGTCTGAAGCATACATTGAAAAAACACCAACAACACGTTGGCCGGCGACAGCCATGACGTCACTACCGGTGCGACTATAGTATAAATAGGCGCGGGGAGAACACATCATCCTCTTCTTCATCTTCACTGACTGTTTTGTTTGAAGTGTGCATTTCCGTGGTAAGAGCAATCTCTGTTCATATCATTATGGGGAGTACTAGCAAAGCGTTTAGAGGATGTGTGCATCCGTGTCGTCGTTATTTGACGGCGAGGCTTGACTTGCAAAAGAAAGTGACGTTGCGAGGTCGTCTCGATGTGCGTTATCTTTCTGGCCATAACCCTCCAGCTCAGGTGAGCCTTCCTTTTCTTCCTGATCTCCATACAGAGATCGAGAAGGAATGGAAGAGGCCGTTTTCCTCACGCATCCATCGATTCCAGCATACGAGTTATGCCAACATCGAGGCGATGCGCGAAAACGGCTATGAGAAGACGCCCCCTGTAGAAGAGACGCTGGCCAGCTATCTCTCTATGGGTGAGACATCCTCTCTTAAAACTCCCTCCTTGCCATCTAAGTTCCTTCAGGATACATCTCGCTTAAATGGCAGGGCATACGCAGTTGCACACGATGGCGGTGCTCCAGGCATATCAGGCTGACCTGCTGAAAGACCTGGATAAAGGCAAGGGCCTTTCTCCTGATGAGGTAGCTGAGTTGCGCCGCACCACGGATCTCGCTCTCCGTGCTACTAAGCAGGCCGCCTCTGCTATGGGTAGGTCCATGGCGGCTATGGTAGTGACGGAGAGACATCTGTGGGTGAACCTGGCAGATATCGAGAAGGAAGAGAGGGGCTTTCTTCTCGATGCTCCGGTTTCACCTTCCAGACTTTTTGATACCTCCGTTGAGATGGTGGTCGAGGAGTTCAGGGAGGCGAAGGCGCGCTCAGCGGCCTTCAAATCCTTCATTCCACGAAGGTCCAGGTCTGAGCCCGAACAACCCAGGGGTCCCTGTAACCACCATCTCTCCACCTGACCGAGGTTAGGTGGGAATTTTCTGCATTACAGTCTTCTATGCTGGACCTATGATGTTTTTGGTTGGTTTTATGGCTTCATAGTGACCACCTTGATGGTCCGGACTAGAGGCTTCTTCGGTCGCTTCCTGAACAGGGCTCCGGCGCGGGAACCATGGTGGGTGAGTACGATCCATTTTTATATATATATATATATATATATACTGTA
>NW_015542454.1:120608-130952 GCF_001515605.1 Sinocyclocheilus anshuiensis
TTTCTGAAATCCTGTATGGTAAGGGTTACGCGTTATTAGCCTCGTTCCCTTTCTCTGAGTTGGTTTAGACCCCGGTACCTTGGGCTCCACTCAACCAGTGTGTCTCTGTTGACACACTTTTGAAGCATCACTCCCCTCACCATTGGGGGTTATTGTGAGCATGGTGCTTTCTTTCGAGCGTTTTAATTCTCTCCCTTCTGAGGAGTTGGATTCCTCGCTCCATGGGCTGTTCTCGTGGGAGTGTTTACCAGTGCTCCCCTTTATCAAAGGGTTGCCTATGAGCATGCTACTCCTTTCTGAATTCTGAGTTCTCCTCTCACGTGAGAGTTGAGTTCTCTGTTTTCCCAGAGCACCTGGAACCAGCAGCATCAGGCGAACTAGGCCCTTCCTCTGCCTCTCTGATGCGCTGAGTTTTTTGGCTAGCTTGCAGTACGCTTATCCTTCTGATTTCTAACGATCGTGCTGTAGGTCGAGCCCCCTTCTCGATTGGGAACTGGGTGTGTTGCTCCCTCAGCTAAGTGAATTACAGCTAGCTTTTCCAGCATTGGAACATGCTGCAGGTCGAGCCCCCTTCTCGATTGAGAACTGGGTGTGCTGCACCCTCAGCTAAGTAACTGCTAGCTGTTCCAGCATTGGAACATGCCGTAGGTCAAGCCCCCTCTCGATTGAGAGCTGGGTGTTTGCTCCCTCAGCTAGAGATTTACTGCTGTAGTAAGTTTGCACGCTAGTACTTTGCGTTCTTTCTAAATGTATGGTGAGGGCTTCGCGCGGCAGCTTCGTGCCCTTTCTTGAGCTGGTTAAGCCCCGGTTCCACCTTGGGCACCACTCCACCTTGTATCTTTGGCCCTAATATGTAAGTTGTTGGGGTATGTAGCCTAGGCCTTTGGCCGAAGGGGCTAATGTCACTGACAGCCGTCTTTACGTCCCAGGGGCAACTCCCATGGCTATGGTAGAGTTGGTACTTAGTGCTGGCCATGGTTTCTGGCATGCACTCCCCTCAGCATGGTGGCGTGGGTATACCATTCCCCATAGCGAGGGCCTAGAGGACGCAGTGTCTCGTTCCCTACTCAGGGAACCATGGTTACATACGTAACCTGAGACGTTTTGTCATAAGAATAAATTACTTTTTAAAATATATTAAAACAGAAAAATAATAAAAACAATATTTTCTATTACTATTTACTATTTTTACTGAAATTTTGAATAAATAAATATGCACACACATACCTACATTTCCCATGTTAGATTGTTTTTTTTCCTAATAAAAAGTCGGTGTGCATTTTCCAATTACAGCCAGCTATACAGGTGCATCTCAATAAATTAGAATGTTGTGGAAAAGTTCATTTATTTCAGTAATTCAAAAATCATCACAATTAAAAGAAACAAAGACTTAAACTACTTCAGTCTGTGTGCATTTAATTTATTTAATACACGAGTTTCACAATTTGAGTTGAATTACTGAAATAAATGAACCTTTCCACGACATTCTAATTTATTGAGATGCACCTGTATATGATGAACCCTTTCTAAAAATATATGGTCACAACAAAAACATGCACAGTTCACTAGATTAAGGGGCTGACACAGCTTACCCCACACTCTTCTACTGTATAATCATGTTTCACCCTCATACACTGAAACCCTGTTAGCTGTTTGTTGCTAACATACATCTGTCTGCCATTCTATTTTAAACTCCACAAGAATGTGAACTTGAGCATTGTGTCCACCATTTTCTCTGAAATGATCTCTCATATCATCGCTGTGGGATTTTGCTCAACAAAATCCTTTTCCAGTGAACCCTACTTTACCAAAACAGTTATTAGAGAGCTTGAACCTAGGTCTCTTTGATGTCTCCCCCTTTAAGCACAGGATCAGAGAGCACTAAGCAACAATAATCTTGATTTTGCATTAAGACTCTTTGTTGTGGAATTATGTAGTTGGCTTGTGATGAGTATGAGCTTTGAGAGCATTTCAGCCCAAATCCCAGCTGGTTTAACAGCTGTAAACTAAGCAGTTGCCACTTGCACCAATCAGTTATTTAGCATTAACCCTAACACTAAAAGTAACACATGCCTCAGCCTTTGTTTTATTCAAGACAAAACATCCAGTGTAATCAATAAATTGCAGTGAGTAGGCAGTAGTTGCAAGGCCTCAAAATCCCATTTGGTTTTCAACAGGGACACAGGAACACGCAACTAATGCCAAAGATTATATTAATTACACTTAATATAAAAACAAACAAAAAAATTATCCTAGGTCACCCGAATAAACAGAAACCATTCTATCTTCATCTTAATGTGCCAAGAAACCCAGTCATACAACCTTTAAACATGCTTCAATTAAGCATTATATTATTGGCATCAGAACAAAATCATATTTTGGGGTCAACCGAGGATAGTTTAGCAGTATTTCATGAGCAGAAACAAGTATTTAGATGCAGAAGCTCTGACTGGCTACTTGTAGGGGCTTACGATTGAATGATCGACTCGTTCGTCTCTGATGTCAAACTGTGGGATCACTGAAGAGTTGATTGGTCCCTCAGAGATTTCCCATCGAGATGAAGAAGTGCTAAGAAAGTCCTAGATTCCTACTCTGTAAACCTACTAATATTGCTAAAGGATGGGGAATAGCCTCGAGCAAGATGATGAGGCTGTGGGAGTGTGAGGGGGTGGTACAAGCAAGCTTTCCGGCTTATTCATCCTTTCTCTCTATTCCCACCTTCCTCAGTTTTCGCTTCCTTCTCGCACTAATCTGTGGGTGAGAATTACATCCTGAATTTGCCTAATTACATCTGTGCATCATTTTCTGAGGTATTCAAAAACAACAGAGGACCATAGACACTCACAGGTCACTGTTGGGTTTGCTTATATTATTAACTGTTTAACCTCTTTAATTTGGCTTCACATTATGTGCATTCGAGACAGAAATAGAATCTTCAGCAGGAAATGTGTTTCTTCTGCATAATGACTTCGGGGGAATAAACGTGTATGGTAAACCTTAGGATGCTAAAATGTTTTCTGAAATTTAAGCACAATATTGCCAATTACATTGTCCAAACAAAAATTAACCATTGCGCTTCTCAGAGCAACACACTATGGTCACTCCTGAATGAATCAGCTTTTTAAAACAAATAAGCTTTTTTAAACAAATGAATCAGATTTTTTTAACAAATCAGTAGTTTTGAATGAATCGGTTGAATGAATAATTCCATAATTCACACATAAAGACAGTCACTTGTTTTGTTGCTGAATTAATCAATGTTTTGAATTAATAAACATAATTAATGATTTAGTAATTCACTCATAATGACAATCACTTTTTTTGTGATTTTTCTCCTTTAGAGTATCTATAATGATGGGAAAGTGCTTATAATTTCCCTTGTATTCAACGCATTTGCTTTGTCCAATGTAAATCCTACAGGGTACTGCATTATCATCAGAATGTCTAGGCTAGATTGATAGTAGGTCTAAATCAGGCTCTAGCACGAGACTTTAATTTTGAAGCTTTTGAAAATATGAGAAGTGTTTTACAGAAAATTCCCTCTCCAGTGCCTCACTTGCACTTGCACTCTGAAGTGTAATGAAACCAAACACTTAACCGCCAAACTACCAGCTGCAAAGCCCGACCTAAATCCACTCTACCGGTCTCAGTGTGGAATTGCCTGGCAAATTATCATGCTGGCCGTTAGTTATCCACTGATGGCTGTCAGAATAGTGATGGATGCGTTTTATTAACATTTGAGGGATGAAGAAAAATAGCATCAGGGTTTTATTTTGGGGCTGTGAATGAATGCTCCAGCAACCGTAACCTTGTCATTTACCTGTGGTATGAATGTCTATATTCCCTCCTTTTGATAAATCTGTAAGGGCCTGAACATTGCATCTTGAACATGATGACTCGTTTGATGTAAAATGCAACTCAGTTGGTGTAAATTTAGGAGTGCATTCATTATGTGACACTTTAATCAGGTTTTGGTAAGGAGGTCAGCATTTGCATTCACACAGGCACTACTGTTAAATTAATGGCATAAAACGTGATCATATGAAAACATATATCCGTTGTTACCCCTCTGATTTGTAAAATCCACCATGCATTGGCTTACAAAAGGGTATGCGGAGTCAGTTCATTAGGAATGATGGGGAAGAACAGCTTTATTATGGAACTGAATATAATAAATGGTCTTTGAATGAGGCTACTGGCTGATCATAAGCAGACTGTCAGTGTGTATTTAGAGGAAGTTCAGTCCCTCGCTGAAGCTAATTCAGGGGTTATTGAGAAGCAGTTTTCTGCAACAATTTGTTTTTCTACATTGAGATGGTTGGACCAATGCCTCACTTCTCAATGAAACAGCCACAGTCACTTTCCAGTCATTTAAAGCACCTGAAAATGTGGTACACAGAGCCAAGAAAGCCACACGGGGAACACAAAGCCACCACCTTTTTCGAAAGCCAGGCAGCTTTGCGGTGATATCTAACAAAGCCAGGAAAAACAGGGAAACAAAATTGTTTTTTTGGGCAGAATGAAAACTCACCAGCATGTTCTATTGATTTGTTTCTAAGTACATTCTGTACGTTTAAGCCTTGATTAACTCTTTGGGATCCAAAGACTTATGGTGGTCTAAAAATAGCACTTTCTCAACTCATAACTGGTCAGTTCAGTGCAGCAGAAGTAGCGGTTGATAAGAAGCCAGACACTGTGAATGACATAAATCTTAGGTTGGTTCTCTTGACCAGGCTAAGACATTCTTCAATGTCAGCGCAAAACAAATCAGATTGTTGTAAAAGTGGATTAAATTGGGGATCCAGAAATCATACAGTTTCTTTTGCGATTACTTGTCTAAATCCCACATGTTACATTGGCCGATTGATTTGGACACATTTTCCCACAGAACCAAGGGCAAATATAGTGAACTTTCTCAAACTTCTACCAAAGTTCACCCAAAATAATGAGACTTCTGTCATCATTTACTCACCCTCTTGTTCTTCAGAATACAACAGAAGAAATATTGTTTTCCTTGCTCTTTTCCATGATATTACAAAGCTTTTGAGCTCCAAAAAGTATCCAAAGTGCTATGAAGGTGGTTCATATTGCTTGTGCACTGTCTTCCGAGTCATTTGAAGCCATACGGTAAAGCTCTCTGTGAGAAACAGAATTTAAATAAGCAAATGATGACAGTAAGTTCATTTTTGGGTGAACTATCACTAAGTTTATCCAGCTTAGAGTTCTAAATATCACCAAATGGAAGAGAAAACAACGTGTAGTGCACAGGTTTGCCTTGTGCCAACTGGAGGAGCGGAAGATGGAAGCTATAATAAGGAACAATCATGTAAAATGGCAGTCAGGGAAAATAGAGCAGATATGATTGAAGAACAGAAACATTGTAAAGGAAAGACAACAACAAAAATGACTAATGTACTTTTTCTTTGGAGGACATGTTATATTGAACTTAAAAAGTGCATGATTGCATGACGTTTGCAATGATAAAAGTTTTGGGTTTTAGATTGCAAAATATAGGATTGTTTGCATTTGCAAAATCCCCAGAAAGGTCTGATTCCATCTGCCAAATAGCACAAAAGTATCTTGTTCTTCAACTGGAAGATGCCGTATTTTAATTTATCGAACCCCAAGATGAAGAACTTCATGCTCGAGCTCCGGTTACTTACTTATGCTGTAAGTATGCCATCAAGAGAAACCAAAAGCAAGGAATAAGTTGGTTAAGAATGAGTGATCTGAAGATAGGGTGAAACCAGATGGCAGAAGGGCATGAGTTATTCAAACAAAGACCCCCGGTCACTCTGCTCAAAGCACTGGTGCTCTCAGCAGGAGGGCCGACTAGGTTACCTGAGGCAGTGTTTATTATTCAGTACCAGCGAGTCTGGCCTGGCCTACAGAATTCATCTTTCCACTCTGTCGAGAGAGGAAAACTTATATTGAGTCCCTGGTTACTTGATAAATGGCAGATGATCAGTTCAATGTCATACCCACCCCCTCCGCTTCCCACCACTGCTCACTGCTTCTCATCTCTCTCTCTCTTTCTCTCTCTGCTTCTCTCTCTTCAACATACTCAGATGCATCCTCACTCATCAAAAGTTATTTTGATTGGTTGACTTAACAACTCCCTCTGGGCTGTCATGACCACATAATCAGATCTGGCAATATTTTTTCATCTTCACAAGGGAAGACAAGAGAAGAGGATTTGTGTAGCAAACGTCAGTGTACTTCAGTTTTTGCTTGCTTTCTCTGGTGATCTAGTACTTTGTTCATCCAAATGTTTTTATAAGAGTAAAATTTAAATATTAGGAGATACTTAAAAAGAAGAAACAGCATTGGTTTTAAGGTTTGTCCCTTGTGGTTAAATCAACCAAGCAGCCAATGGAAAAGCTAACAGCTCTCTCCAGGTATTATAGATTGATTGGTTTCCTTGATTGGTTTTCCCCCAATTCAGGTTTGTAGTTTATACATTAAATATTAATTCAAGAGATACACCTTCACAAAGAGAAAATTCACCCATGCTGAAAGATAACTTGAGTTTTACAGATGATTTGACTGAGAGTAGTAGTTCTTTGTTATCAACAGTAACATCCTGTACATCAGTGCTCAGTGTGAGTTTAAGATAAGGAGCTAAAGCCTCAGCGAAAACATGCATTCTTAACCAGTTTCTATAATGCTATGTCAGCAAAGCAGTTTTTTCCCCACTGGGCCATTTATTACACAGGTCTTGCTGGGAATATATGTCGTTGTAAAATGGCTTCCAGCACAGGTTCTCTATGATTACGACCCACAAAAAATGATTTAATGAAATCAAAGCTAATATGAATGCATTTGATTCTATTTAAGTGGGATCACAGGTAGGGATCACATTTACTGTACCTTAAAACTAAAGCAGTTACTTTTTAACGTTGGGAGAGTTCTAACACCTTCAATTTATATTATAAAAAATATATATTATGGGTAACACTTTAATTTAGGGACCAATTCTCATTATTTACTTATTTAATAAGCAACTAGTTGCTTATTAGCATGCATATTACTAGCATATTTGCTGTTTATTAGAACTTATAGAGCACATATTAATATCTTATTCTGCATGATCATATTTTACATCCCTTAATTCTACGCTATATCTAAACTTAACAACTACCTTACTAACTATTAATAAATATGACCCAAAACATAATTAGATTTTCACACAAATCCTGAAAGTAGACAAAAAGAATCGTACTCGGTTACAAACGTAACCTCGGTTCCCTGAGATACGGGAACGAGTACTGCGTCTGCTAGACGCTATGGGTAAAAATTCATTTTTTCTCCTGAACTGAAGCCTTTTTCAATCACGCAGTGAAACTGCATGGCCATTGGTTCGTGCAGTATGTTAAAAAACGAACCAATGGCTCGGCAGCGGTGCTGCACAAACCTATGGCAGCGAAGCCCGCCAGAATGGGCGGAGTCATCTGGCTTGGCCATAGCATTCAGGTTACTTCGACGGAACTATCTCAGGGAACCGAGTTTACGTTTGTAACCGAGTACGTTCCCTTTCAATACTACAATCGTACTGCGTCTGCTAGACGCTATGGGAACAGTACAATCACGCCGTGCCATGGCAGAGGAACGACCAAGATAATTCTTGTCCTAAGCACCTCAGGGCCCAAGAAACAAGAACAATAAACTCCTCCAGGCTAAACAGGCTAGCCTCATGAAGGCCTCACCCAGCCGAGTGATCGTTCCAACAGACTTGCACCGCCTTCAGCACCCAAGGGGGCCGAGAGTGCACAAGCAAGCTCTCTGATAGGTCTGGGCATATTACATCCAAACTGCACTCAGAGCGAACTGCACACCATTTAAGCAGAAATAACCCTAGCCTGCAAGGCAGAGACATCCAGGTTATAGAACCTAGCAAAAGTGGATGGCGAGGCCCAGCCGGCCGCCGCATACATTTCTGCAATGGTCACGCCGCTAGACCACGCCCACGAAGAGGCAATGCCTCTAGTTATGTGGGCTCGTACTCCAACTGGGCATTGCAGGCACAGGGAAGAGTAGGCTAGTGAAATAGCGCCGATTATCCACTTAGAAAATCTCTGCTTCGTAACCGGGTGTCCTTTAGCGCGGCCACCGAAGCAAACAAAGAGTTGTTCCGACTGCCTAAATTGGGCGGAAAGCTCGATGTAGACCTTCAGAGCCCTAACTGGGCAGAGTAAATTCAACTCCTGGTCCTCCTCCGAGGGAGGAAGCGCAAAGAGGTTGATAACCTGTGCTCTGAATGGAGTTGAGAGCACCTTAGGTACATAGCCATGCCTTGGTTTCAGGACGACCCTGGAGTCGCCAGGCCCGAATTCCAGGCAATTAGGGATTAGAGAAAGTGCCTGCAAGTCACCCACTCATTTGACCGATGCTAACACTAGTAGCAGAGCGGTTTTAAAGACAGGGACCGAAGGTCGACGGACTGCAGCGGCTCAAAGGGAGGGCCCTTCAAGGCCCTCAGAACAGTGGGCAGGTCCCACGTAGGGACAGTGAGAGGCAGAGGCGAATTTAGCCTTTTGGCTCCTCTCAGAAAAGAACAACAAGGTTGTTCCGGCCGACCGTTTGACCCGCTATATGGGCGTGAGAAGCCGCTATAGCTGCCACATAGACCTTGAGTGTGGATGGGGAGAGACCCTTGTCCAACAGCTCCTGCAGGAAGGACAATATCACAGATATGTCGCAAATGAGTGGATCCTCGCCACGGTTTGAGCACCAGGCAGAGAACACTGACCATTTAAGGGCGTAGAGGCGTCTCGTCGTCGGAGCTCTAGCCTGAGAAATGGTGTTCAATACACACTCTGGGAGACTAATAGGCTCCCATCAAGTGGCCACAGGTGCAAGGCCCACAGCTCTGGCCTTGGGGTGCCATAGCGTCCTGTTCACCTGGGAGAGGAGATCTCGCCTCAGGGGAATAGGCCATGGGGCTGCTATTAGCAGCTGTGACAGCTCTGCCAACCACTTTGCGTTTCTGTTCCCTGATCTGCCTGATCACCTGTGGAATCAGGGCAACCGGGGGAAAAGTGTAGAGAAGGAGGTTGGGCCAGTCGTGGGCCAACGCATCCCTGTCCTTTGAAAAATAGATTGGGCAGTGAGAAGAGGTCTACTTCCATCCTGCCGAAGACTTCCCAAATTTGTTGAACTCTAACAGGCATGTTGTTGGTTTAGATGCAGTGATAAGTTTATTTAGCTCTTCCTGTCCTATAATTGTAAAGCACTGCAGAGGAGGTGCTCCTACTGAGAGGAGATCTCGCCTCAAGGGAATAGGCCATGGGGCTGCTATTAGCAGCTGTGACAGCTCTGCCAACCAATGCTGGTTTTTCCAGAGCGGGGCCACTAGGAGCACTTTGCATTTCTGTTCCCTGATTCGCCTGATCACCTGTGGAATCAGGGCAACCGGGGGAAAAGCGTAGAGAGGGAGGTTGGGCCAGTCATGGGCCAACGCATCCTTGTCCTTTGAAAAATAGATTGGGCAGTGAGAATTGTCTTCTGAGGCAAAGAGGTCTACTTCCGCCCTGCCGAAGACTTCCCAGATTTGTTGAACTGTCTGCGGATGAAGCATCCACTCCTCTGAGTGGACCTTGCTTCGTGACAACATATCCGCTCCTCGGTTCAATATGCCCGGCACATGTGCTGCTCTTCAGTCGTCTGAGATCGAGGATGGGCCGTAGACCGCCGTCCTTCTTTGGGACGAGGAAGTAACGGCTGTAGAAGCCTGACTCGCTCTGGGCGAGGGAAACCACTTCTATGGCTCCTTTTTCCAGCAAATTCCTCACTTCGGTGCGCAGAACGTGTGCGTTCGCGCTCTGAACCGAAGTGGGGACCACTCCGCTGAAGCGCGGGGGTCTTTGAGTGAATTGGAGTGAGTAACCTCACTTTATTATCCCCATAACCCACTCTGATACCACGGGGATGGCGTGCCATGCCTCGGCCCGGGAGGACAGGGGTTTGAGCGGCTTACGGCTTGGGGGGTGGTCCGGCTGCAGCGAGACTTGGCCCCCTCCTCTTTCTGCTCCTCTGCTCTCTGCTCCGAGGCGCCGGGTCCAGCACTAGCTTAGGCCGGGGGCCCTGACGTTTTGGAAACGGGTAGTGCTTGGCTGAGCGGGAACGTCTTCTAGGTTCAGGTTTGGCTGGCTGGGAGGCGGTGGCCGCCGCTGGTGCAGGCTTCGCGGGCTGCTGAGTCGGCGCAGACTTGGGGCGACTCGAGGCAGATGCAGAGCTGGAGCACTTGGGTAGGAAGTGTCGCATGGCCTGGGACGAATTCTGTGCTTCAGTAAAGAGCTCAGCGAAGCCCTCGACAGCCGATCCGAATAGACCGTTCGGGGAGAC
>NW_015542454.1:131279-135257 GCF_001515605.1 Sinocyclocheilus anshuiensis
GTTTCTGTGCTATGGTGGGGCCTGAAACCTGACTGAAATTCTTCATAGAGATCATTTTTTTGCAGGAAGGAGCACAATTGAGCAGACACAACTTTTTCTAAAATTTTAGACATAAAAGGAAGATTTGAGATGGGTCTGTAATTTGCCAGTTCACTAGGATCTAGTTGTGGTTTCTTAATAAGAGGCTTAATAACCGCCAGCTTGAATGGTTTTGGGACGTGACCTAAAGACAACGACGAGTTAATAATATTGAGAAGCAGTTCTTCTGCTACAGGTAACAACTCTTTCAGTAATTTAGTGGGTACAGGATCTAACAGGCATGTTGTTGGTTTAGATGCAGTGATAAGTTTATTTAGCTCTTCCTGTCCTATAATTGTAAAGCACTGCAGAGGAGGTGCTCCTACTGAGAGGAGATCTCGCCTCAAGGGAATAGGCCATGGGGCTGCTATTAGCAGCTGTGACAGCTCTGCCAACCAATGCTGGTTTTTCCAGAGCGGGGCCACTAGGAGCACTTTGCATTTCTGTTCCCTGATTCGCCTGATCACCTGTGGAATCAGGGCAACCGGGGGAAAAGCGTAGAGAGGGAGGTTGGGCCAGTCATGGGCCAACGCATCCTTGTCCTTTGAAAAATAGATTGGGCAGTGAGAATTGTCTTCTGAGGCAAAGAGGTCTACTTCCGCCCTGCCGAAGACTTCCCAGATTTGTTGAACTGTCTGCGGATGAAGCATCCTCTCCTCTGAGGGGACCTTGCTTCGTGACAACATATCCGCTCCTCGGTTCAATATGCCCGGCACATGTGCTGCTCTTCAGTCGTCTGAGATCGAGGATGGGCCGTAGACCGCCGTCCTTCTTTGGGACGAGGAAGTAACGGCTGTAGAAGCCTGACTCGCTCTGGGCGAGGGAAACCACTTCTATGGCTCCTTTTTCCAGCAAATTCCTCACTTCGGTGCGCAGAACGTGTGCGTTCGCGCTCTGAACCGAAGTGGGGACCACTCCGCTGAAGCGCGGGGGTCTTTGAGTGAATTGGAGTGAGTAACCTCACTTTATTATCCCCATAACCCACTCTGATACCACGGGGATGGCGTGCCATGCCTCGGCCCGGGAGGACAGGGGTTTGATTGGTTTGAGTGCCTGGTCGCTGCAAGGCAGCGGATCGCTGTTTGGGTGCTTGAACAGGCCCAGAGTTTAAAGCAAACACATTGCCGGCTGCACCCGGAACTGAACGGGGTGACTGGCGGCTTACGAGAGGCAGCTTGGGGGGTGGTCCGGCTGCAGCGAGACTTGGCCCCCTCCTCTTTCTGCTCCTCTGCTCAGGATGATGCCGGAGGCGCCGGGTCCAGCGCTAGCTTAGGCCGGGGGCCCTGACGTTTCGGGAACGGGTAGCGCTTGGCTGAACGGGAACGTCTTCTAGGCTCAGGTTTGGCTGGCTGGGAGACGGTGGCCGCCACTGGTGCAGGCTTCGCGGGGCTGCTGAGTCAGCGCAGACTTGGGGCGACTCGAGGCAGCTGCAGAGCTGAAGCGCTTGGGTTGGAAGTGTCGCATGGCCTGAGACGACTTCTGTGTTTCAGTAAAGCGCTCAGCGAAGCCCTCGACAGCCGATCCGAATAGACCGTTCGGGGAGACCGGAGCGTCGAGGAACGTAACCTTGTCAGTGTCCTTAATCTCAGTCAGGGTCAGCCATAGGTGGCGCTCCAGCACAACCAGACTGGCCATGGAGCGTCCAATCGCCTGAGCCGTGGTCTTTGTTGCACGCAAAGCCAAGTCTGTCGCGCTTCTGAGCTCTCTGAACCTCGCGGGGTCCGGGCCTGACTCGTCTGCACTGGTGAGGAGTTTGGCCTGGAAGACCTGGAGCACGGCCATTGAGTGGAGCGCCGAGGCTGCTTGCCCAGCCGATGAGTAGGCGCGACCAGCAAAGGCTGACGTCACCCTGCATGGCTTGGATGGATGGGCAGCCTTAGCCTTCCAGCCGATCGCAATGGGCGGGCAGAGATGCACGGCCACTGCCCCGTCGAGCGGAGGCAACTTCTCATACCCCCTGCCTTCAGTGCTGTCGACCGAGGTGAGGGCGGATGAAGCAGCAGAGTGGAGGCGGGCAGAGTATCCTCCACGTCTGAGGCTGCTAATGACAGGCTGTCATCCAGCAGCTCTTCGTCACTCCCACCAAACGAGACCAGATCACTCGTGCTGGCAGAGGGATGCTGGTCTGTCTGGGTGAAGAGGACGTACCGCAGTAATGGCGCGGCATTTGAAACAACGCAGAGAAATTTGCTCTTTAGAAATTTGCTCTCTCTATGTGGAGAGAGCGAGGTACGCGGGCCCTGAGCCGACATAAGCTCGCTCGCATCCAGGTGCTGAGATCCTCTGCCCAGGTTCCTGGGAGGAAGAAAACGGGAGGGTGCAAGGGGCGGGGTCGCTTTCAGTAAAGAAAGCTATCCGCGAGTGCAGAGAGGCGAGACACATGCTCTCGCAGTGGGAGCAATTCGTCTCGGTGAGCGCGGATTCCGCGTGGGATTTTCCCAAGCAGGAAATGCACTTATGATGGCCGTCATCGGCATGCAAGGAGGCCCTGTACGTACCGCAGTAACGGCGCGGCATTTTAAACAACGCCGAGAAATGTACTCTTTAGAAATGTGCTCTTATAACTCTCTGGATGGTGGCAGGGGAACCGGACTGCTGATGCTGTTGCTGAAGGCGGCAAAGGCGCTGTATCAGCCGGGCAGAGTCGTTCCGCTGCGAGGCGTGTGAACGGCGAGCATGCTCTTCAATCAGCGGAGATGCGAAGAATGTCGTCGTCGCTGAAGGAGAAGAAATCTGAATTAGTAGGGATATTCAGCCTGAAATAAAGGTAAATAAATGAGATAGAATAGACGAATGAAGTCAAAATGAAGAGTAAAAGTAGAGTGTCCTTATAGCTATAGGAAACTAAAACGAAAGGTATGTAAGGACATTGATTCAATTAAATTTCAAATTTAATTAAATTCCACTTGGCTGAATAGGGATATTCAGGCTAAATAAACATATATAAATGAAATGAGATAAAATAGAGGTAGACTAAATCGAATTTTAGCCAACACAGATAAAACCAAAGTATATGGGTTTTGACGGAGAGTGAAACCAAGAGTAAGGGGGTAGAGAGAGAGAGAGGCTGTCACAGTGAAGATATTAAAGGCTTTATAGCCTGCCACACAATGCCTATTCAACAACTGTGTGACCTGACACAGAATGCCTTTAACAAGCACAAGGCCTCCACCAAAAGTGTTTGCAAGACCCCACAGATTCTGAACTTCACAACCCAGAATCCAAAGCAGACACCAGAAGGCACCCAGCATTGCCACAATGTAAGGCCCTTCTACAGAAAGCCACAAGCCAGCGGAGGACAGTGCCGTCACCATGGCAACAGACCAAGGTTCCAGACCAGAAGCCATGGAAAAGGCCGTCCTCACCCTGCGAACACCACGGTATGTCCAACGACAGTCCCCCACAACATCCTCCTCCACACCCTTTTCAAAGGTGTGAAACGGAGGCTGCACAAGGACAGCTGGATACGCCTACTTCTGAGTTACAGGAGCTGCTGACACTAGCAAAAGAGCTCCTTGAACAAAACTCAACTTAGGAGTACAGAGAAGGACAAACTTCTGACTCCTGGCCTGACGCAACACAGCATCAAACTCCTCCAAGGGAGGAGCATCCCTTAAAACCAGTCGACACCCCAGAAGCAGCCAGACAATGTTGGATGGAGCAACGGGCCCACATGCCCAACAGTGAAACCTCTACCAGCACAATTCAAGCAAGCTCAAGTCGGTGCCGCCACAAGAGCAAAGCGACACCGCAAACATCAGACTTCTGGTGATGATCGAACAGAACAGAGGCTAGCAACCACCTGCTGCCCTCCGGCGCCATCACTAGGATGACAGGTGACACAGCCTCGACACCTGCTGCATAAGCTCGAGGACCCGCACCTTGCTACAGCCTACATCA
>NW_015542454.1:135590-135990 GCF_001515605.1 Sinocyclocheilus anshuiensis
CATAGAAAAACCTTTCTGTGAATGAACACACATCTCCTCAGGACATTGTGTATACCATTACTGTTCTTGTATATTTGTCTTTTGAATTGTACACTGTTTGTTATGATAGATCACTAGTTAATCCAACCCCACCGATACCAACCCTACCATGTATGAATTAGTCTTCTGATGATCTAAACGAGAGTGTATATTATATGTTGGTACATAGGCAACATAGGCAATTCCTGAGAATCTTTAGTAATTTCGATTCAAGTTCCATATGCATATTACCATGCTTCCACACAAAGAGTCATAAAAACTCCCCAGTATCTCAAAACTCCCACTTGGGATACCGGCCTTTCTCATTGGACAAGCCATCTTGAGAGGCGGGGATCTTCTCCGACCTTAAAGGCATCACACC